>NC_083740.1:21434887-21734887 GCF_033458585.1 Syngnathus typhle
CCATTTTTATAGTCTTTGGTATGCTGGATGTAATTTTTTTTGTTGGCGTTGATTTCTCCGACTGTGGTAAACGCACCACCGCGCTCCGTGCGCGCACGGGACAGCAAACGAGCAGGTGATCGAGCAAGCCTTGTCTGATACGAGAGCATTGCGGTCGCATGGAGCGTGTTTGAAGTGAACAGCAGAGAAGAAAGGAACAAGGCAAAGTGTTGTGAAATAAAATGCACAGAACGGATGCGCAAGACACGTCAGCTATATAAAGAGCGAGAGTTGTTTTCTTCCTATTAGTTTCAATTCACAGTTTAATTAGCAGTTTCAATCAGCAAATAACAAAATGCGTATTACAGGTAATATTTTATTTCACAACACTTTGCCTTGTTCCTTTGGTCTCTGCTGTTCATCCTAAAACACAAAGGCGCTCTTTAAGCAATGCGACAGTGAGCGCCCGGCGCGCTGCGGTTGCGCGACCGCACCAAATTAAGCTCCCTGCGCAGTGCGCACTGAGGTCCTCTTAAATTTTAGAAAGTACATCAGGACTTTAAAAATATCTTCTAAATTTCAGCGACGGCTCTGTCACAATAATCGACCAGTGCGGTGCAGTTGGGCGGTCGGCAGCGCGCTACGGTTGAGCGTTCTCTCTCGCACTCTCTCTCTCGTTATCTCTCGCTCTCGCACACACGCGCACACACGCACACGCGCACACACGCAAACCGGATATTATACGGAGGCCGCCATTACAGATGCGCAAGACACGTCAGCTATATAAAGAGCGAGAGTTCAGTTCTCTACCTAAATCCGTATTACAGGTAATATTTTATTTCACAACACTTTGCCTTGTTCCTTTCTTCTCTGCTGTTCACTTCAAACACGCTCCATGCGACCGCAATGCTCTCGTATCAGACAAGGCTTGCTCGATCACCTGCTCGTTTGCTGTCTGTCACAATGTACCCTACACAAATCCGAAACATTTGTTGCGGCTCCGAGTCACGACGAGGGGCAAGTTTTGGTTTCCAAGGGTGGTTTTATTCCTCTTCAACGTCTCTCCCATACAGAGCCGCCTCTTTCCCGTGCGTGCACGGAGCGCGGTGGTGCGTTTATGGGCAGTCGGAGAAATCAACGCCAACAAAAAAAAATTACATCCAGCCTAGTTAAGACCATATCAAAGACTATAAAAATGGGACCCATTGCCTCCCTGCGTGTGTGACGATCATTGGGACTTAAAAAAAAAAAACAATAAATAAATAAATTAAAAAAAAAATTTAAAATTTTTTTTGTACCCATGTATAATGCGCACCCCAGATTTTAGGACAATAAATGAGTTAAATTTTGCGCACTATACACGGAAAAAAACGGTAGTTCTTGGAATGGCTTGGCGAGGGAAATATCCCAAGGTGCATTTCATGCTACTACCACAAAACCATGTCACAGAGGGAGGGGAAATTTAAAAAAACAGCTGTTCCAATTTACAAAGAAACTCTCCTTTGGAAAGAACTTCTTATGTGCTTAGGAAGACCATACTTGGTGTGTTCACAAGACCGTTCTCAGCGTTCAATTTGAGAAATGGTCCTTGTTTACCTGCTTGTTCGGTTCAATAGAAGCACCCGTGGCTCTAAAGCCAAACTAAGGCAGCCTTTTCACATTGTGGACTTGAATTTTATACCTCTCGACACATTAAAGTTGTAAAGTGGTTTCATGCCAACAAAGAGCACCACATGGAACAGTGGGATATCAGGTAAAGGAGCTGCCGGCTAGGAGATAGTAGGATATTTATGGATATGGTGACTCGCAGATTGCTTTATTTGCAACTGCAGATCGAGAACAACAATGAGGGATGGAAGCGGCGATTTGGGTTAAGAACAAAACGAAAAAAAGTCCTGTATTCACTTCAATATTTTAGTCCCAAGGGATATTCTTACTCAATTTGTAATACCATCTGATTACAATTGAAAATATTAACAGATGTATTCCTAAAATCCTACCTTTACCTCATACTTTCATTTTATTATAGTTCACAATTAATTGAATTATATTGCCTAAAATGCAACATACTCTAATCGTTCATTGTTTACAAAGCTCATAAAACAGCTCATAGAACTTTGCAGACTAGCTTCATACTGAACCAGTGCGAGATTAAATCATAAACAATGTATATGTATCGATGCAGGGGAACACTTCATGAGTCAATGGTGTTGAATAACTTATTACATCCCAATCAATACTGCCCTGCTGTGTTTGTCTCACACTCTGGGTAGACATAACGTGAACTAAAACAAATTACTGCTGGCCACACATGACCTTGGTTAAACTGGCTCATTAGTTCATATTGAACCAGGGTATGCAAAATGTATGATTTGCCTCCTTGTTCAAGCATAACATGACATACTGTGTAATGTTGACAAATCCTCAGTCTTTTTTTTTAAAGAGCGAACAAGAGTGTTTTTAAAGCAAAACCTACCCTACAATTTGAGAAAATCTGAGGTGCTGTTGATGAAAGCAAGTGGGTTAGGGTTAGTGTTTAGTAGTAAGTGTGAGGGAGGCAAAAGGGATTTTGGTACGTTACAGTAGTTTACAGCAAAACAAAGCAGAAAAGAACTGAGGTACAAAATGTTTCATGTGAAGCTTATATTGTTACTGTTATTTCTCTTGTTACTGTTATTTCTCTTAAAGATTTGAAGTGACTATTCCCATTATTTTCAGCTTTTTGTCGATAATGTATTATAGTATTCTGTCATTGTCATCATTAAATCCAAAAAAGAAGACTGCTCAATACAGGTGATGAAAGCAATTCTGAAATATCCTCCTACAGCGCCATTGCTAAGAAGATTAAATACTTGCCAAGTTATCCATCCATTTTCTGTACCGCTTGTCCCCACTGAGGTCGCGGGCGTGCTGGAGCCTATCCCAGCAGTCATCGGGCAGTAGGCAGGGGACACCCTTAACCGGTTGTCAGCCAATTGCAAGGCAGACAGAGATGAACAACCACCCACACTCACACCTACGGGTTATTTGGAGTGCTCAATTGGCCTACCAAGCATGTTTTTTGGGATGTGGGAGAAAACGGAGTGCCTGGAGAAAACCCACGCGGGGACGGGGAGAACACGCAAACTCCACACAGGGAGGGCCGGAGGCGGAATCGAACCCGCACCATCTGAACTGTGAGGCGGACGTGATCCACCGAGCTAACCGGTGTACCACCGTGCCACCTACTTGCCAAGTTATGTTATTTTAATTCAACC
This sequence comes from Syngnathus typhle, assembly GCF_033458585.1. NCBI lineage: Eukaryota > Metazoa > Chordata > Actinopteri > Syngnathiformes > Syngnathidae > Syngnathus > Syngnathus typhle. Next base: position 21,438,124 of record NC_083740.1, read on the forward strand.
AATTACCTCAGTTAAAGACGCAGCATTTGTGTTCAAAATGTATGCAATACAATACACATGATTTAAGACTGCAACACCAAGCTCTCAAATTTAAGCTCTTACCCTGCACCAGAGTATAGAATGAGTCGATAGATGACAGGTTGGTCGTTATGGAAACATCCTCGTCCCTCCCTGACGTCTCAATATCCACAGCAACTGCCCCTGATGACATGTCGCCGTGGAGATTGGTAACCATGCCAGTGGGGAAGGTTACATTAGTCAAACGACCCTCACTGTCATAACTGTAGGTAAAGTGAAGAGGAAAAGGGGGGGAATTGGGATATGGCAAATTAGTTTACATGATCTAAAAATATCCATGGCCACAGCAGGAGGCAGTGGTTGGAAATTAATGAAATCAGAGAAGTCGTATTTAAAGCAAATCTATACAGTTTTTCCTTGTGTTCACCACAAATACAAATAAAAATATATACTTACTCATAGAAAGTAGTCCATCCAATTTGGATGCTTTTGGTCGCTAGTAAGCCACTGTTGCCATGGTAACTAAACAAGACCAGCTCTTGACCCTGGGCTGTGAGAGACTTCAGACCCCCATTTGTTCCAATGGTCAGCCAGATGACCTTATACATAGAATCGTGGGCACAGGCATACATGGGGTTTGTGTACAATCTCTTGATAGTTTTATGGCCAGATACAACACCCTATTTGATTTGATTTGATTTGATATTTCAAAAGACAGCTCAGTTGTTTATCTTTGTGTTAGGTCTTAACTCACCTGATTGTCTGGCGCAACCACACGTACAGGCATCCTGTTGGTATCTCTACGTATACGGAGTGTGTTACCGCTGCTGTCAGTCACTGCTGTTAAATCCTCCTCATTGCTTTAAAAAAAAAAAACATCAACATGGTAAATTATGTGACTGACAGGGGGAAGGATGGGGAGCAAAAGCTTACAAATCTCATATCCCACACCAACCTGTAGCTAAAATTGTATTTATAGTCTCCAGTGACTAGGGATAGTGTGAATTGGTGCGTTCCATTCAAGTCAAACACATAGAGCTCCTGGGAGGCTGGAGAGGCCACTTCATAATAGCTAGGACCAGATGCTAAAGAGCCTGAGGACACACATACATTAAAGTGTTTATTTTGAACCCTTGACCTGAGGCATTGGTTAATGCACAACACTATTTGTATAAAAAATGCTTACACACATTTGAGGTAACATCTTTACCTAATGGCACCCATCGTTGTGCTAAGTTGGAATGTAATTGTCCAGTCAACAAATTCAATTCAATTAAATGATATACCAGTAAGTGGTTGGTTCCGCCGGATTGCTCGAATGCGAATATTTCCTAGATCGGCCACGTACAGAGTCCCATCCGGGGATACCACCAAAGAGGAAGGACAATTAAGTCGTGCGTCTTTTGCATAACCATCTCCTGTTTGGTAACAGTCACAGCTGGCATCATTCTGTAGCAAATAAATGAGACAGGATGTGAGACAGATGGTCATCATTAACATTATAACTAAAACTTTTGGAAATTACATTGTACAGCAATCTAGAAAAGAAATGAGAAATTGGGTGATTTAAGTACCTTGCAGTCACAATCAGATGGTGCTCCGGCAACATAGGTAATTTCTCCATCAGTTGAGACCTGGGAACAAGTAGATAAAATAGTGAGGGAAATCAAAGTCTGGGTGGACCGATATCTGAGGGATTAAAACATTTTTTTAGAAATAGTGTCAATGTGGGGGAGGTTCACAGGGCCCTCCAACATGCTTAGGACCACCAGATAATCCCCTCCACCCCACAGGTTGAAGATTACCTGTCGAATGCGATGGATTTCTTTCTCGTCTGTCTCTGTGATGTACAGAATGCCATTGTAGGACAAGGAAATGGCTGTTGCTCCCTCTAGCATGGTCTGAACAGCTTTTTTTCCCATAGTGTATTCAATACCAGGTACTTGGCAGTGCATGGGACGGCCTGCCACGATACGAACCTGAACACACACCCAAACAGTATTCCTTAATGACATAGTTAATTACATTAATGGATCTTGGTGTTTTCTTTTTCACTGAGGAGGAAAGAAAAAGGCACCACAGAATATGTCACAAAGTATTAGGAATGTACATACAGACAATACCTGTCTATCTTCAGTGATCTGCAGCACAACATTGTTGTCCAAAACATAGATGGAGTTATCCATGGGACTGATTGCTAGATCAGTGGGCCATTCCAAACGAACCTGGATGTAGAGGTAACAAGGTGGAGAGTTTTATCTCAGACAAACTATCACACGTTTATGACACGTTCTTCCCAGAAATACAGCATGTATATAGCAGGCACGTGCACTCATAGGAGGCAGGTGAGGCAGTGCCTCACCTTGCCACCAGGGGCGGTAAGGGGCTCAACATGGTTTCCTCAGGTGTCAGCACAAGTTGTTAAAAAAAGAATAGTATAATAAAACATAATATAATATCTGTCCTGTGGTCTATGCTTTTAATGCAATTTTGGTGTGTTTTCTATACATTTGGATCATTTTCATAGTCAAAATAACAACTTATTGTTCAAATAACAACGGGAGACGAGAATCATGGAGGCTGAGGCAGTGACAGGTGGTGCCTCTCAGGGCGTGCGTGTGAGAGTGTGCACCACTCACACACTGTACTGAGCGCGTGCAAACGGCGCGTGCTTGCAGTCAGCGCGAAAATACAGGCGTTGAGGCAGCCAGTACTTTTGCCTCAAAGATGGGGCGATAGTGAGCCTGCGGCTAATAGTTCACGACAAGGGTAAATGCGAGAGTAAATTAAGAAGAAAAAAAAAAAATACAACATTCGGTGCTAACGCGTTGCTATTTGGCTTTATTTTCCCTGAAAATGGAGGATATAATGTCCAAAACAAGACATTTTTCAAAACTTGACTTTCAGTAAAAGCAAGAAATCATAAGTAAGGGAAGACCAACGGCAGATTTGCGAGGATTAATTCAAACTACAAGCCTCCCGGGACGGACTACAACACGTTCGTTTCAAAAGGATTGGTACTCTAAAAAAGACTGGCTTTGTGGTTGTGCTGCAAATAATCGACTATATTGCTTTCCCTGTCATTGAGATCTTCGTCCAGAAAGACAGGAGAATTGACTTCATTTACAAGTAAAGGTAAGAATACTGCAGTGATGTGTTTAAATGTACAGTGGTGTGTTTAAAATGTTAGTAAATTTAATCAAGACTGGGATAACAACCATGTATACATGTAAATCTGACTTGTGACTCACAGTACGTTTGTAAATCTGACCCTGAGTCAGTGCCTCACCAACCCCAACCCTCACCGCACATCACTGGTATTTAGAGTGCACAATGGAGCAGTGTTTGGAAACTGTCACCTCACATCTTAAAGTTTCTCAGGGCAAAAGAGGAGTTTTCAAATTCTCCATGTACCTGTTTGGGTTATCTCCATGGTACTCTGTTTTCTTCCCAAAGACTGAAAACCGCAAAAGCCATGCAAGCGCAGTTAATTCTACACGACAGATGTGAAAAGTTGACTATGTACGTACAATTATTTTAATATACTTGCATAGTATTGTTTTTGTTTTTTATCTCCGTTATATGACTACCGTATTTTCCGCACTATTAGGCGCACTTAAAAACTTAAAATTTACTCAAAAAAACACAGTGCGCCTTATAATGCAGAGCGCCTTATATATGGCTCAATTGATGAATTTGTTGATCCATACTGGTTGTACACAGCGCTCTGCACAAAACGTTTCAGTACGTTTTAGTACGAATAGTACATTACAAGGTCGCATCGCTTCCCAGCATTACGGCAACCGTGGTCAGGGGGCGTCACTGAATAGCTGCTGTACCCGCAAGGCTATTTCATTTAAAAATAGGCTGTTCGGCTAATGTTTTCGAGTACGTTTACGGATCAATATCCAACGGAATCATAAATAAGCAGCACCAATGTGTTAAATCAGTCTTTAAGTTGGTTCCGATCACTTTTATGGGAGAGTGTTTGAGAAACCTGATTGTTTACAGAGGGCTGCCACGACACTTTGCTGAGGCTCATGGGAATCTGCGAGCTGAGGCTCATGGGAGTTTGCAGGTGGCTAATGGTATAATGATAACTGCTATACGCACGAGGCTATTTCATCTCAAAATAGGCTGCTCCGTTAATGTTTCGAGTAAATTTACGGATCGATGTAGAAGGGAAACATAAGTAAGCAGTACCAATGTGTTAGATCGAACTTTAGTATGTTCCGATCATTTTATAGGAGATCGTGTGAGAAACGCGATTGTTTACAGAGGGCTGCCACGACGCTTTGCTGAGGCTCATGGGAGTCTGAGAGCTGAGGCTCATGGGAGTTTGCGGGTGGCTAATGCTATAATGATAGCTGCTATACGCGCGAAACTATATCATCTCAAAATAGGCTGCTCCGTTAATGTTTCGAGTAAATTTACGGATCGATATGGAAGGGAAACATAAGTAAGCAGTACCAATGTGTTAGATCGTACTTTATTCAGTTCCGATCATTTTATACGAGATAGTTTGAGAAACGCGATTGTTTACAAGGGCTCATTGGTTATTGGCTAGTACATGCATACCACAACCCTAGCCAACCTCAGTTTGTTGCAGTATAACTTCTATTTCATGCGCCTTTTAATCCGGTGCGCCCTATGCCCTAACACACCAACACACCAACCAAGCAACACACCAACACACCAACCAATCCTGCCGCTCAACCGACTGACCGTGTATCATCCCTTTAACTAACCGACAAGTCCACCGTGTGTAGTTTAGAGCTCTAAACGTCCGCAGTGGACAAGCTGCTAAGAAATGGTTGGATTGAATCCTCAGTTGTATACTTCAAAAACTATTTTGCCAATAAGGGGTGTGATTGACGTTTTAAGGCTTGATTTGTGTTCAATTCAGAATTGTTGTATTAGAATGGAAATAACCTCGATTCAACTCAAGTGCATTTATAGAGCACTTTAAAATAACGTGTCACGTACTGGCGCCACCTGTGACAGGACCACGCCCCCCTATCAGCGGAATCGCCGCCACCTGCCACAGCCTCATGGACAGCGCTATATTAACGCCACCAGCGCAGACCCGATTGTCCGCCTGTCCCGTGATGTTGTTTCGCTCTCCGGTCCACGACAATCTGACGTCCGTGAAGAATTAGAAGATACAGAAGAACCGCTTGTTTTTCCAAGCCGATCGCCGATCCAGCGCCGGCTCCAGCTTCGCCCACCCACCTCAATAAAGGTCTCTATCGTTACGCACTTGGCTGTAGTCTCCACTTCCTTATAGTACAGACGGACCATCGCTATGCAGCCAGCGAACGAAGATACGGCATTCGCCCGGCTGGAGCGAGCCGAGACCGCCATTAGCAGCCTATCCGCCGACATCCGGAATCTAATCGAAGTGGGCCAACGGCAACAGCAACAGCAGCAGGAAATGGCCCAAGCCCTCCAGAGTTTGTCGGTGGCTGCGCCCCCGGCTGTCACGGCACCCCCGCCCCAGGAGGCTCGCGGACGTTCCGGAGCCCCGCCTCGGCAACATTGAAAGATTCAGCGGAGATCCCAAACACGTGAGGGCGTTCGTGACTAACTGCCGTATAATGTTTGATCTCCAGCCCGTCACGTTTGCATCGGAGGCTGCCAAAGTCGGGTTCGCCCTAACCCACCTCACGGACAAGGCGCGGCTGTGGGGGCTGGCCGAATACGAGAGGGGGGCCCCGGCTTGTGACACGTTCGACGCATTCGCAGAGGAATTGCTCTGCTTGTTCGACCTGGGCTCTGCCGCCGAAGACGCCGCCGAGGAACTCGCGACGCTGTGTCAAGGTAGCCGATCGGTCGCAGATTACGCCCTCAAGTTCCGAACCCTGGCCGGCAGCAGCGGGTGGAATGAGCCGGCGCTCGTCAGCACATTCCTCAACGGTCTCGCCGAGTACATGAAGGACGAGCTAGTTTCCCGCGATCGGCCGCGAACCCTGAATGACGCAATGAACTTGGCGGCCCGAGTAGACCGGCGGATCCGGACGCGGCGGCGCAATCGGGAGGTCCCTGCGAAACCCGCCAACCGCACCACCCGCCGATCCCATGGATCTGGGTGGGGGGATCCGCGTGAGCTCGACCAGCACAGGCTCTCCCAGTCCCAGTACGCTCACGTTCCAGGCACGTGTCCAGCTCGCGGCGGGCGACCGGAACGTGGCTGCTCTGGTGGATTCTGGGGCGGAGGGTAACCTCATGGACAGTTGCCTGGCACGCCAGTGGGGGATCAAATTCCTGCCTCTGAGCCCGCCCATTCCCGCACGCGCCATCGATTGCCGTCTGATCGGCGAGGTGGCCTTCGTGACAGAGCCAGTCAAGGTACTGCTCTCCGGCAATCACCACGAGACCATCCAGTTTTTTCTTCTTCCCCTCCCAGGACAGCAGCTCATCCTGGGGCACCCTTGGCTGCGGCACCACAACCCGGTACTGGACTGGGAGGTGGGGGTGGTTTGGCAGTGGAGCGAACGCTGCCATCGGACGTGCCTGAGGGCGGCCACCAGCCCGCTCAGTGGAGCCCCGCCCAGGGACAGCCCCGACCTCTCTACCGTACCGGTGGTTTATCATGAACTCAAAGAAGTTTTTAGTAAGGCCAAGCCCACCTCCCTTCCTCCCCACCGGTCTTACGATTGCGCCATCGACCTGCTGCCCGGCACCTTCCCCCCCAAGGGACGCGTCTACTCCCTGTCCGCTCCTGAGCGCCAGGCCATGGAGGAATACATCCGGGAGTCCCTGGCGGCCGGCATCATACGGCCGTCCTCATCACCTGCGAGAGCGGGGCTCTTCTTCTTGGAGAAGGAGGGCACGCTCCGCCCGTGCATCGACTACCGGGGAATAAACGCGATATAACCGTTAAGAACCGATACCCCCTGCCTCTTCTGTCTTCCGCCTTTGAGTGCCTTCAGGGTGCCACCGTCTTCACTAAGCTGGATCTTCGCAACGCCTACCACCGCGTTTTAGGAGCTCAAAAGGAGGTTCACGTCCGCTCCCATCCTCCGAGTCCCCGATCCTGACCGGCAGTTCGTGGTCGAGGTGGACGCCTCGAACGTGGGTGTTGGGGCGGTGCTGTCCTCCGAGCGGAACTATGACATCGGCAACCGGGAGCTCCTCGCCATCAAGTTGGCCTTGGAGGAATAGCGGCATTGGCTGGAGGGCGCCACCACGCCGTTCATCGTCTGGACCGACTACCGCAACCTGGAGTACCTGAGATCGGCCAAGAGGCTGAAGGCGAGGCAAGCAAGATGGGCTCTGTTCTTTGACTGGTTTGAGTTCTCCCTCTCTCCTACAGGCCGGGTTCCCGCAACGCGAAGGCGGATGCCCTGTCGCGTTTGTTTCCTGGCGGGGAGGAGGGGCGGGGTCCGCCTCCCACTATTCTCCCGAGCTCGGTGCGGGTGGCGGCGCTGTCATGGGAGATTGAACGCCAAGTGGAAGCCGCATCATGCGATCAACCCGGCCTCAGCAACTGCCCGGAAGGTCGCCTGTTCGTCCCTGAGGGCCTGCGCTCGTCCGTGCTGCAATGGGTACACGACTCACGCCTGGCCTGTCATCCCGGAGCTGCGCGCACGAGGTACGTGGTGGCGCAGCGTTTCTGGTGGCCCACCTGGCAAGTGGACATCAGCGATTACGTCAGAGCCTGCTCAATATGTAACCGCTGTAAGACCTCCACTCGTCCTCCGGCCGGGCTGCTCCAACCCTTGCCGGTTCCCCGGCGTCCCTGGTCTCACCTGTCCATCGACTTTGGCACGGGCCTTCCCCACTCGGAGGGGAACACGGTGGTCCTCACGGTGGTGGACCGGTTCAGCAAAATGACGCACTTCATTCCCCTGCCTAAGCTTCCGTCCGCGAAGCAGACTGCGTCCATCATGGTGCGGGAGGTGTTTCGTCACCATGGCCTCCCACAGGACATCGTGTCGGACCGTGGCCCGCAGTTCGCGTCCACCTTCTGGGCGGAGTTCTGCCGACTCCTCGGCGCTACGGCCAGCCTCTCGTCGGGGTTTCACCCTCAGTCCAACGGTCAAGCGGAGCATCTGAACCAGGAGCTGGGCAGGTCCCTCCGATGCATGGCTGCCGGGGACCAGCGTGGGTGGGTCCAGCAGCTGCCTTGGGTGGAGTACGCCCACAATTCCCTCCCCAGCTCGGCTACGGGACTGTCGCCCTTCCACTGCGTCTTCGGGTACCAGCTGCCCTTGTTCGCCCACCAGGAACGTGAAACGGCGTGCCCGTCGGCCGAGGCTTGTGTCCGCCGTTGTCGTTGTGCCTGGGCAAGAGCCCGGACCGCTCTTCTCCGCTCCGTTTCAGGCTACGCCCGCCAGGCAAACAAGCGCCGGTCGCCGGCCCCGTACAGAGTGGGCCAGCGGGTGTGGCTCTCGACGCAGGATTTGCCGCAGGAAAAGGATTCCCGCAAGCTGGCGCCGTGCTTTGTTGGACCGTTTCCCATCCAGAAAGTGATCAGCCCGTCCGTCTCCTCCTTCCGGAGTCCATGAAGGTACACACCACGTTCCACGTGTCCCGTTTTTGAGAGCGCATTGGCGCCGGCGCCCGTGCCGCCGCCCCAGCTCGTCGAGGGGGGCCCAGTTTACGCCGTCCGCTCCGTGGCTTCCAATACCTGGTGGATTGGGAGGGCTATGACGAAGCCCACCGCTCCTGGGTCCCGAGCCGCTGGATCCTTGACCGTTCGCTCATTGGGGAGTTCCATCGCTACCAACCGGGCCCCCGGCGCGGACGGCCGAGGACGGTTGAGGGGCCCAAAGGTAAGGGCCCGAGGCGGCCTTGTCCGCCGGTGCCGGAGTCTTCTGCCCCCGCGTCCTTCGATCCTGCGTCCGATGAGGAATCGGACGTTTCGACGGAGTACTAACCCCCCCGCCTGGTCGTCCGGGGGGTTGCCTTCCTCTTGTGGGGGGGGGTTCTGTCACGTACTGGCGCCACCTGTGACAGGACCACGTCCCCCTATCAGCGGAATCGCCGCCACCTGCCACAGCCTCATGGACAGCGCTATATCAACGGCGCCAGCGCAGACCCGATTGTCCGTCTGTCCCGTGATGTTGTTTCGCTCTCCGATCCACGACAATCTGACGTCCGTGAAGAATTCGAAGATACAGAAGAACCGCTTGTTTTTCCAAGCCGATGGCCGATCCAGCTTCGCCCACCTTACCCGCAATAAAGGTCTCTATCGTTACGCACTTGGCTGTACTGTCCACTTCTTTACACAACGACTGCATACAAGGTGCTGTACAGGGAGTAAAAATAAGTAATACAACAACAAACAGTTAAAACAATAAATTAATTACAAGAAAGTAAGAAGCACAAACACGATTTTTAAAGATGGAAGCGAGGGGGCTTCCCTACTTTTAGTGGGAAGTTAAAGAGAGGGTTTGGCATTGGAAAGGTTTTGATATCTGGCCTTTGCTTAGTTCTCTGTACTTATAACAGTATCTGGCCCGCTGACCTAAGATACATAGGGGCGAAGGAGTTTAGAGAGAGAGGGTGGGGCAAGATTATTTAAATATTTCAAAACAAATACTAGAATTTTATGAAAAAAACTCAGGGCGTAAAATATACAGGACGTCAGCGTAGGAGTTAAGTGCTCCCTCTTATGAGTACCAGTTAGCAGCATTTTGGACCAACGGAGACAATTGGCGAACTGGCTGTCTCCAAAATGAATTGCATTACAGTAATTCAGCCGAGGTGTAACGAGAACATGAATTACTGCTTTAAAGTGCTGCTTAGAAACGAGAGGCTTTATCTTAGCAATACTCCCAAGAATGAAAGAAGCTGGTCTTAACTACAGCACCAATTCGCCGGTCAATTTTAAAATTCCTATCCAGTTTAACACCCAAAATCGACTGTTGGCTTTAGATAAGGTGCCAGGGGGCCCAAGTCAGAAGGATGTTGTTTATTTTTATTCCATAAATGAAGACTGGAGGTCAACTAGACCCCCAAAATGTAAACATGTCAACATCAATGCACGCTCCTAATTTGAAACTTTGCCTATATCAGCACAGGCTAAACAACCCAGACTTGAGTTTATTAATTTTTTAAAAGCAGAGAATTCCATGCTAAATTGCCTTTTGAACAATCGTGCATGTAAGTGTTACGTCCATCAGATATTTTCACACAAGCCACCTTCGCAAGCAGGAAACGCGCATCTCTGCAACCAGTGCCAATTTCTATATTTATTGGTCAACAACAATATTTTTACACAACAAAGTACATACACTTTGTTACCTGTCTTATGTGCATGCTGGTATCACAGGTCAGAGGTCGTGCAGAAGTCAAGTCATTGCTTCCCAACACTGTGGAGATGATCCCATTGCGATCCACTTTTCTGATCATCGTCCCATCCACAAAGTAGATTAAACCATTTTTGTCAACTGCAATCCCTGTATAGGGTAGAAAAAACATCACCAAATCACAGCATATCATTTAACATTTCTACCATGTAGTACAGGAGTGTCAAACTCATTTTTTTCGCAGGCCGCATTGTAGTCATAGCTTCTTTTGGAGGGCCATTATGACTGTCAACCCAAATAAATGTATGAGCACCTCATATTATATCCAGTAAAAGCTTCAAAATAAACTGACAAATAACTCATTTTCAGATCAGACGAGTAAAAACTCGTCAAATATATAAAAAAAAAAAAATTATTTAAAGTGAAGACAATTTGCAATTCTAGTAATGAAACACGAATTTGATGCACAATTTGTCTTCGCGGGCCACATAAAATGATGTGGCAGGCCGTATCTCGTCCCCGGGCCTTGAGTTTGACATCTGTGATGTACAATGTGAACCATTATCATCGTCATCAGCTCCCTCCAGCCACTCGTGTCTTGTTGTGCTTCTTGTGGTCATGCGGCAAAATAAGCAAACACTTAAATTTATGCTAGGTAATCTTCAACTATTCGATGGCAATGTGCATTTAAGTTTAAATCTGATGGGTCAAATTCAGATAAAAGCATACAATTTTATACAAAAACGATTATCACACCATTGATACTTTTTCCATCATCGTCCCATCCACCATCCAAATTAAACCATTTTTGTAAACTGCAATCCCTGTATAGGGTAGAAAAACCATCACCAAATCACAGCATATCATTTAACATTTCTACCATGTAGTACAGGAGTGTCAAACTCATTTTTTTTCGCGGGCCGCATTGTAGTCATAGCTTCTTTTGGAGGGCCATTATGACTGTCAACCCAAATAAATGTACGAGCACCTCATATTATATCCAGTAAAAGCTTCAAAGCAAACTGACAAATAACTTGTTTTCAGATCAGACTAATGAAAACTCGTCAAATATTAACAAAAAAAGAACATTATTTAAAGTGAAGACAATTTGCAATTCTAGTAATGAAACACGAATTTGATGCACAATTTGTCTTCGCGGGCCACATAAAATGATGTGGCAGGCCGTATCTGGCCCCCGGGCCTTGAGTTTGACACCTGTGATGTAGTATGTGAACCATTATTATCGTCATCAGGTCCCTCCAGCCACTCGTGTCTTGTTGTGCTTCTTGTGTTCATGCGGCAAAATAAGCAAACTTAAATTTATGCTAGGTAATCTTCAACTATTCGATGGCAATGTGCATTTAAGTTTAAATCTGATGGGTCAAATTCAGATAAAAGCATACAATTTTATACAAAAACGATTATCACACCATTGACACTTTTTCCATAAATGGTGCATTTTCCCCATTTTAATTATGATTCATGCTCCTTCATTTTCCCTCTGTGCCTTGTTCATGTCTTCCCTAATAGGTTTTCCTGTCCACCTTTTCTTATCAGACTTTATCCTTGTGCATACCAATTAGACGTGTCTCAATTTACAAACAATTTGACTTAAAAACAGCTCTTCAGAACCCAACATGTTCATAAGTTGAGGGCTACATTGTGAGAGATTGGACAATACAGCCAAATGCAAAGTGAACCAGACTTTATTGTGGAGGGAGAGGGGAACGGTGGAGGGCTGAAGTGGCGAACGGGCGAGGCTGCGCTCGTCGGGTGTGGATAGTCGGATGGCAAGCTAGGGGAAGGGGCTGGCGGCTGGACTTCGCACTGGCGAGGACTGGACGTGGCGGACGGGTGATCTCCAAGGAGAGCAACTGCAGACTGACAAGGTAGCACTGGACAGACAGGAACAGAACCGAATCATAAAGAAACGGGGAGTCAAGCTGACAAGGATTGTTCCGCTGGCCGTGCTAATGTAGCGCTCCCAATGAGCCCGCGACAGGTGACAGTGATCCTGGTGATTGGGGGGCTTGGCAGGATGACACCGGCGCGTGACAGAACCCCCCCCCCCCCCACAAGTGACGACTCCCGACGTCCCCAGGAACACCCCCCCTCCAACACCGAGCGGGCGGGGGGAATCAATACTCGGTTGATGCAAGGAGCGGACGGTGTAAGCCGGCTCTCCCTCGACGAGCTGGGGCGGCGGCGGAGCAGACGCCGCAAACAAGGGGCTCTCAAACACGGGTCTCACCCAAGAGACATGGAACGTGGGACGGACCTTCATGGAGCTAGGAAGGCGCAGACGAACAGCAGACGGGTTGATTACCTTGCATATGGGGAAGGGACCGACGAAGCAGGGCGCCAGCTTGCGAGATTCTGTGCGCAGCTGCAGATCCCCTGTAGCGTCCTGTACTTTTGCGCTACGCTTACTGTCTGCTGTATGCACACCGGCTTCGTTTTGCTCCTCTATTTTATTGTGTTATCTGTTTATTTATTATTTATTCATCATTCTTATTATTTATTGTTTGTGCCTTGTTTTTATATGGTGTCGTTTACGTGTATGTCTATCGTGTAATATGTCTCGTCACCGTGGGATAGAGAAAACGTAATTTCGGTTTCTTTGTGTGTCTTGACATGTGAAGAGATTGACAATAAAGCTGACTTTGACTTTGAGAGCCACACTCGCTGTCCCACCCTGTACGACGGAGCTGGCGTCCGATGCTTATTGGCCTGGCGAGTGTAGCCGGAGACAGAGAGGAGAAGAGAGACCCAAGCCTTCGCCCAGGCCCGATGACAGCGGCGGACACAACCGAGGGCCGACAGGCACGTCGCGCTCTGCTCCTGGTGGGTGAACATGGGCGGTTGATAACCAAACACACAATGAAAGGGTGACAGACCTATGGCCGAGCTGGGAAGGGCATTGTGGGCATACTCCACCCAGGGAAGCTGCTTGGCCCACCCGCGCTGATCTCCAGCGGCCATGTACCGGAAAGCCTTGCCCAGCTCCTGGTTCAGACGTTCGCCTTGCCCATTCGATTGCGGATGGAACCTTGTCGAGAGGCTGGCTGTGGCGCCGATGAGCCGGCAGAACTCCGCCCAGAGGGCGGAAGAGAATTGCGGGCCACGGTCCGACACAATGTCCTGAGGGATGCTGTGGTGCCGAACAACCTCCTGCAGCAGAATGGATGCAGTTTGCATTGCCGACGGGAGTTTGGGCAGGGGAATAAAATGGCCCATTTTGCTGAACCGGTCCACGACTGTGAGGACCGCAGTTTTCCCCTCCGAAGACACAAGCCCCGTGACGAAGTCGACCGACAGGTGAGACCAGTGTCGCCGGGGAACGGGCAGAGGTTGGAGCAACCCGGCCGGGGGCTGATTAGATGACTTACACCAGTTACAGGTAGGGCAGGCCCGGACGTAATCGTGCGTCTCCTCCCTCCAGGCGGGCCACCAGAACCGCTGAGCCACCATGAACCTCGTGCGGGCAGGTTCAATCTGACGCTAAATCTCCCACGGCAGGGCCGCCACCTGAACCGAGCTCGGAAGGATAGTGGGAATTGGACCCTCCACGTCCTCTCCTCCAGGGAACCTCCGCGATAAGGCGTCTGCCTTCGCGTTGCGGGAGGCCGGTCTGTAAGAGAGCGAGAATTCAAACCGGTCAAAAGAAAAGGCCCACCGAGCTTGCCTGACGTTCAGTCTCTTGGCCGATCTCAAGTATTCCAGGTTACGGTGGTCCGTCCAGACGATGAACGGCGTGGGGACGCCTTCCAGCCAGGTTGACCGCCAGGAGTTCCCGATTGCCGATGACATAATTTTGTTCTGCGGACAGGTGGCGAGAAAAGAAAGCGCATGGGTGGAGGCGATCATCCTTGTGGCTACGCTGGGACAATACTGCCTCGACTCCCACGTTGGAGGTGTCCACCTCGACCACGAATTGCCTCTTGGGTTCGGGTACTCGGAGGATGGGAGTGGACGTAAACCTCCTCTTTAATTCCGCAAAGGCGTGTCCTGCCTGGTCTGTCCATTTGTACGGGGAGGCGTGGCTGGTAAGAGCGGTGAGGGGTGCCGCCACGGTGCTGTAGTTGCGGATGAAGCGGCGGTAGAAGTTTGCAAATCCCAAGAATTGTTTTAGAAACTGGCCAAGACGTGACTGCCCTCACTTTTTCGGGGTCCATCTCAACGGATCTCTCTCGCACCTCGTAGCAGAAAAACTTGACGTGTGGAATTCCCACTTCCTCGCCTTAACGTACAGGGAACTCTCAAGGAGACGGCGCAGCACCGCTCGGACATGTTTGATGTGTTCAGAGAGGGGCAGACAGGGAGTACACGCGACCCTTGGGAGGTGAGGTGACAGGTAGCAGGTCGATTGCGCAATCGTACGACCGGTGTGGGGGAAGAGAAGTCGCTTTGGCTTTGCTGAAAACATCTTTGAGTTCATGGTACTGTGCTGGAACGTTGGAAATGTCCAGGTTAGGGCCGGGAATGGGCCTTTCGAGCAGGTCGGCAGCTGCTCTTAGGCATAAGTGATGGCATCGCTCGCTCCACTGCCGAACGCCTCCCACCACCCAGTCCAGCACCGGGTTGTGCAGCCGCAGCCAGGGAAGCCCCAAGATGAGCCGCTGCTCTGGGAGAGACAGGAGAAAAAACTGAATCGTCTCATGGTGATTGCCCGAAAGAAGTAACCTGACTTGTTCCGTGATGGAAGTCATCTCGCCAATTTGCCGACCGTCAATGGCATGAGCGGGGATTGACGGGCTCAGGGGCAGGAACTGCATTTCCCACTGACTGGCCAAACTGATGTCCATGATGTTACCTTCCGCTCCTGGAATCCACCAAAGCCGCCACGTTGCGGTCGCCCGCCGCAAGCTGGATGCGTGCTTGTAGCGTGAAGAAGCTGGAACTTGAACAGGCACTGGCAGAGTAGGTGTTAGTCAAGCTTACGCGGATCCCCCGACGGCACGCGAGCTCTGGCCTTTTAACGGATATCCGACTGGCCGATGGCCACTCTCCCCACAGTACAGGCACAGGCCTTGTGTGAGCCGTCGGCGGTGTCCCTCTGCGGGAAGGTGGGCTCGCCCCAATTCCATCGGCTCGGCAGGTGGGGCGGTCGATGGAAGCTGAATGGGCGGACGAGGGTGGTTGTGCGGGCTTCGCGGCGCTCTTCGCTCCCGCTCGCTTCGCCGGATCCGCCGGTCCGCGCAAGCCGCCAAATCCATCGCACCTTCCAGGGTTTGAGGACGCTCGGAAGACACCAACGCGTCCTTTATGTACTCGGCGAGCCCGTGGAGGAAGGTGCTCACCAGGGCCGATGTGTTCCACTGGGTGCTGGCAGCCAATGTCTGGAACTTGAGAGCATACTCTGCCACTGATCGACTACCCTGCCGCCATGTAGCCAGCTCCTCGGCGGCATCCTCTGTGGCCGAGTCCAGGTCAAATAGCCGTAGGAGTTCGCTCGCAAAGGCGTCAAATGAGTCACAAGCAGGGGCCCTTCGCTCATACTCAGCCATTCCCCACAGCCATGCTTCGCCCGTGAGGTGGGACAGGATAAAACCTACTTTGGCTGAGCCCTCTCCTGCGGCTTCTGTTCGAGCTGTTGCTGTTATTGGTGCAGTTGACGCTGCTGCTGCTGGCCCACTTCGATCAGGGTTCGGATGACCGCCAATAGGCTACTGACCACTGTCTCAGTCCACTCCAGTCGACACAATGCCGTCTGATCACTTGCTGGCTGCATACTGTTGGTCAGCTTGTACTGTGAGAGATCGGACAGTATAGCCAAATGCAAAGTGAAGCAGACTTTATTGTGGAAGGAGAGGGGAACGGTGGAGGGCTGAAGCGGCGAACGGGCGAGGCTGCGCTCGTCGGGTGTGGATAGCCGGATGGCAAGCCAGGGGAAGGGGCGGGCGGCTGGACTTCACACTGGCGAGGACTGGACGTGGCGGACGGTTGATCTCCAAGGAGAGCAACTGCGAACTGACAAGGTAGCACTGGACAGACAGGAACAGAACCAAATCATAAAGAAACGGGGAGTCAAGCTTACAAGGACCGGTGTGCACGGAGACAAGCTAACTAAGATTGTTGCGCTGGCCGTGCTGATGTAGCGCTCCCAATGAACCCGCGACAGGTGACACTGATCCTGGTGATTGGGGGGCTTGGCTGGATGACACCGGCGCGTGACATATATTGGATTCTTATTGGAAGAGTTGTGCAGAGTCATATATTTTTTTATTATTTATAATTATTTTATTATTTATTATTATCATATTATTTTTATTATTTTATTCTTATGGCTCTCCCTTAGAGATAGGGTGAGAAGTTCGGTCATCCGGGAGGGACTCGGTCGGAGTAGAGTCGCTACTCCTCCACGTTGAGAGGAGCCAGATGAAGTGGCTCGGGCATATCATCAGGATGCCTCCTGGACACCTCCCTGGTGAGGTGCTCCGGGCATGTCCCACCGGTAGGAGACCCCGGGGACGACCCAGGACGCGCTGGAGAGACTATGGCTCTCAGCTGGCCTGGGAACGCCTTGGGATCCCCCGGGATGAGCTAGATGAAGTGACTGGGGAGAGGGAAGTCTGGGAGTCCCTCCTGAAGCTGCTGCCCCCGCGACCCGACCCCGGATAAGCGGAAGAAGATGGATGGATGGATGGATGGATGGATGGATTTTATTCTTATTATTTCTGCCTGTGTATCCTACATGGGCACATAGGCTACATAATACATACGTGAATTTCTTTTTAGAATATCAAACATTTTATATAAGAATTTTTCGACTGATAATGCTCAGATACTGATGCTGAATTATCGCCCAGTCCTGATGGAAACCTAAAGTATATGGTACAACTACAATTTACCAAAATTAAATGGATGGAACAGCAAAATAGTAACAACTTTAAAAAAAAAAATTCATCTACCATATTTTTCAGCACCATAAGGTGCACTTAAAAGCTTTTAAATCTCTGAAAAATCTAAGGTGCGACTTTTGTGTGGACCGAATTCCAAAATCTGTAAATGTTGTGTATCTCCCGCCACACAGGGACATAATTTGTAGGCGTAATATCTAGACCCAGTGAACTTATCAGAGGACATTACGTTTTACGTAGATCGGGGCGGTAAATCAAACAGAGGACTGTACGAAATATGGAGAGTACGCATCGCAGTCGCCAATGATAAATACTTTTGCAGTATTAGGACATTATCTTTACATTATTTTCTCACGACTAATACACTTATACACTCATAAAAAGTCTGTGGACCGCTGTTGTGCTGTTATGTTAATAAAAGTTATGCGTCCCTAAATAATCATCTCTTTTCTGACAATCATCTTTGTGTATATTCTCTTACAAATGGTAATTAAACATAAAAAACCTTACGCGATCATGCGGCGACTTTACATGCATTTTTTCTAACGGCCATCGGGGGGGGGGGGTCTCGAGCAGAAAAGGTAAGAGTGAGAGAGGTGTAATATAAGTGTCGACGAAGACAGTAGTGACGCGTTGTGCACGAGGAAAGTTAGCCTAAA
This sequence comes from Syngnathus typhle, assembly GCF_033458585.1. Lineage (NCBI taxonomy): Eukaryota > Metazoa > Chordata > Actinopteri > Syngnathiformes > Syngnathidae > Syngnathus > Syngnathus typhle. The sequence continues at coordinate 21,455,917 of NC_083740.1, forward strand.
CAGAGCCCAATGATGGAAGACACTGGAAGGCGTGCGTATGACGCAGCTTTCAAGTTAAAAGCCATTGAGCTGGCTGATAAAGAAGGGAACAGAGCGGTTGCACGTAAACATGGAATAAATGAATCGATTTAAAGTGACCCTACGACTTGAATGGGAGGCTTGCATGACCAGCGGCGAGAATTATTTTACAAAAACTGGATGCATGCGAAGAGCAACTTTCGCACAAGCCTGCCAGTGGATCCTGACAGCGTTAAGCCGTGTGAAAAAATCCACCATCACCAACAGGTTTCGAAAAGCCAGTCAGCTGCATGACGGAGAGGAGAGTACAAGCTCTGGAGTGAATTTGCCTCAGGACGAGAGTGACGATGAAAGTGACAATGAAAGAGAGAATGAGAAAGAGTGTTGCGACGTACATCTGGCGCTATTCCAATCAGACACCGAGGAGGAAGATTTTACTGGTTTCAGTGGACAGGAGGAAGATGAAAACGGCTCTCAGTGACTTTGTTGACTGGTATGTTTTTTCTTTTACCCGCCTAGTTAGTGCTGTTACTTCCGTGTTTACGACAAAATGTTAATATTATTAAAACTTTAGCCCGGCTAGTGCTGTTACTTCCGTGTTTACAACGAAATGTTAATGCTATTAAAACTTAAGCCCAGTTAGTGCTATTACTTCCGTGTTTACAACAAAATGTTAATGTGATTAAAACTTTAAAAAGGCTTTCTGTGTACTGTCTTTCTTCATAAACAACTCGTGTGCACGTGCGGTTTATAGTCCGGTGCGGCTTATAGTCCGGTGCGGCTTATATAAGTATAAAACTAAAAACAATCAAGAATTTTAGCTGGTGCGGCTTGTAGGTCGAAAATTATGGTAGGTTTAGTTCTTAAAACAAGATTGTGTGTGTACCTTTAGGTCCCAGTAACTGAGCTTCTGTAGCTATTCTTCCATCTCCACACCGTGCTTCATCAAATGGCGGACATTGTTCACCAGTACCAGCCACAACCTCCCCATTACCTTAACACACACACAGGCACGTACACGCACACACATGGGCACATTAAACCTTGGAAGGTCATCTAACATCTCTGATTAATAATTATAATAGTAATAATAATATTGATAATAATAATAATTTGTCATTTTGTGATTTTTTTGTGACCAAAGTTAAAGTAAAAACAAGGTATTACTGTAGACCTGTATAAAAACAGCACTCTGCTAGGAGGCAAATGCAATTACTTACTGATAAGGTCCCGGGCACCACCGAGGTTCTTTGGTCTGTAGAGTCGTCTTGAGTTGGTGTCTGAGACATAAAGCTGTCCTGTCACTGGATCAGTAGCCAAATAATATCTATGGGCAGGGTTGTTGCTGAAAAGGAAGTTAAGCGAAATGAAAATAAGATTAACAAATATTTGGTTTTGGAACACTAAACTCATTCCCTCAAGTTGACATTTGGAGGAGGTTAAGTAGAGTATAGCCGGAAGAACACCAATAAGAATGAATTCAACAACCAAACACTTGCCCACTGAGAGTTTGTTCAGAGGTTTGTACACAACTCAGGTAGCATATAGAAAGAAAATGTTGGATTTCAGTATGTTTGGTATCTAAGGAAAATTGACCTTAACACAAAACTTATAGGGCAGCATGATGGAGTACTGGTTAGCACGTCCACCTCACAGGAGGGTGCGCATTTCATTTCACCTCTGACCCTCACTGTGTGGAGTTTGCATGTTCTCCCCGTGTCTGTGTGCCCCGCGATTGGCTGGCAACCGGTTGAGTGTCCCCCGCCTACTCCCCGATGACTGGTGGATAGGCTCCAGCATGCCCGCGACCCCCGTGAGGACAAGCAGTATAGAAAATGGATGGATGGACAAAACATGGAGGGAGGCAGGCGTCCAGGAGGCATTCTGATAAGATGCCCAAGTCTTTTCATCTGGCACCTCTCAACGTGGAGGAGCAGCGGCTCTACTCCGAGTCTCTCCCGGATGACCGAGCTTCTCACCTTATCTTTAAGGGAGAGCCCGGACAAATTGAGAGCTTTTTAATATATATATATATATATATATATATATATATATACACACACGGAGGGTTCCACCCTAAGTCCAGCACCCTGAGACTGTACACTAGCCGTAAAGAAGGAGGCCGAGGACTACTGAGTGTGAGAGCCACTGTTCGGGATGAAACAGCCAAGATCCATGAGTACATCAAGGAAAAGGCCCGAACGGATGACGTGCTCAGTGAATGTCTCAGACAATGGCAAACAGAGGAAGAGTGGCTAGAGACACCATCATGGGAGGACAAACCCCTACATGGGATGTACCATCGGCAGATAAGTGAAGTGGCTGACATCAAGAAATCCTACCAATGGCTGGAAAAAGCTGGACTGAAGGACAGTACAGAGGCACTCATCATGGCTGCACAGGAACAGGCTCTGAACACCAGAGCAATAGAGGCCAAGATCTACCACACCAGACAAGACCCAAGGTGTAGGCTGTGCAAAGAGGCCCCTGAGACAGTCCAGCACATAACAGCAGGGTGTAAGATGCTAGCAGGGAAAGCATACATGGAACGTCATAACCAAGTGGCTGGCCCACAGGATCTTGGCTCGCCCGTTCTCTGCCACCTTAGGGGGTGCTTCCCACTTTGAACTTGGGGCTTCTAGTCCATACTCTGCACAGATGTTCCTGTACACTATGCCAGCCACTTGATGCAGTGGTGTTGGAGGAATAGTGCTCATAGTTAGTGCATGTTGCATGCTTCTTCCTGCTTGCTACCTTCTGCTTTCAGCTACTGCCGCCGGCTAGCCCCGTTTCCGGGGGCGAAAAGAGGAGCCGAGTGCTTTAGTCTCCTCAGCCGGTACATAGCCTTTCCACCGTCAAGACTTCTGCATGCCTTCTCGTGGCCACACATGGTAACTGGGTGCCTCACGGCTCCAGGCCAAATTGCAGGGGATCGATCGGGGGAGCAACAGTGGGCCCCTAGGCGTGACGTACAGGCCCACCGGCGTTTGGATGTCCTGGCGCCCGCTAACCACTGTCCAAGCTATGAGGGAAATAGCACCCCCGCTGCCTTGTGGGTATCGTCTGTAACGAAAAGGCTAAGGGAGCAAACCCCGACAGGAAACCCGGCTCGGACTCTGTTAGGCAGACTCATGCTTTAAAAAAGCATTGCTCTGGCAACTCCTGCAGCCACCCTGTGCCAAATGTACAACAGGAAGGCCGAGAGGGAAGCCCTGATGCCTGGGAAACTCAAGGCTTCCATAAAACTTGCCCAGGCTTCTTGCGCACTGGAGAGGGTCACCAGCCAGAGCAGACGCTGTGCAAAGAACACCTGACCTCCAGACACAAGAAATCTATGGTCTTTCGAGACTGTGATGCCGATGATGATGATGATATATATATACGTATATATATATTGTATATAGTATATACATATAGTATATATATATAAATGTTTTGTGTGCTTGCCAGCATTTTAGAGAGCTAACACTGATACTTGACAGCATTTTAGAATGCTCACACTGATACTTAAAAAGGTCTTGCAAAGTTACGCAATATCGAAATATCATTTCCATGCCCCATTTAAAAATGATTGCAGGACACTGGGATTTTTGTGTGTTATGCTCAAAATACTTAAACTGGCAATGCCTCTCGACCAAAGTGCAACATTTTTTGTGACTGACAAAGAAACATTACTTCCATAATTGAAACTAACTTATCCGCAAGCCTGTACAGTGGGAATAAAGCAGTTATACAGACAATGAGATATACAACTGAATAGAAAAACCAGTAACCACACCAAGATGGCGGCGCATGCACACACAGCGACCTCTCTCTGTCCCGCCCGAACCGTGTTTTGTTCGTTTAATGAGTGTTTGTCCGACAGTTTTATGCGTTCGTCTTGTCGTACTAAGTTGTGCTACAAGTACAGCAGGCAGGTTCTGCTCGACATCGGCGAAAGCGAGTTTTGTGGCGTTCTGGACGTTGAAGCGGAGACATTAAAGGAGGTCGGACTGCTCCGACCTGGAACGTCGCCGGACTCTCCTGCTATTCCTCCCCCGGATGGAAAACGTCGGAAGCGGTGTGCGAGGAGGCAGAAGAGGGGCACGCGCGGTGGCGTCCGGGCCAGGCTGGCGGCCAACCCAGCTCGCCGTGCCTTCCATTCTTTTGGCAAATGTTCAATCGCTGGAAAACAAAATGGATTACATTCGCCTGCTGAGATCTACGAACCGGACTGCGTAAGTGCTGTGTGCTCGTGTTCACTGAGACTTGGTTGACTGTGAACATTCCGGACTCTGCTGTGCATCTGGAGCGGCTAGCGTGCTATCGGGCGGACCGGGCCATTGTAAAAGAGGGAAAATCGCGAGGAGGTGGAATATGCGTCTACATCCGTGAAGAATGGTGCCGGGACTTTGTAGTGGTATGCAAGCACTGCTCGCCACTGGCGGAGTTTGTGATTATTAAGTGCCGTCCTTTTTACCTGCCAAGGGAATTTACTGCGATTTTGCTAGTCGCGGTATACATCCCGCCTTCCAACATCGAAGGCGACAGGATCGCGGCTCTTAGTGAACTGTACCAGGCTGTCAGTGAACAACAGACGGCGCACCCTGACGGTTTCACCATCTTTGCTGGGGATTTTAATCATGCTAACCTGAAGTCTGTTTTTCCGAGGCTTCACCAGCATGTTAATTTTCCAACACGTGGTGACAGCTTCCTGGACCTGGTCTACTCTACACATAAAGGAGCTTTCAAAGCCGCACCCCTCCTTCATATTGGACTTTCTGACCATCTCACTGTTATGCTTTTGCCCGCATACAGACAAATGGTGAAAGCATCCAGGCCGGTTCGCAAGCGGGTAAGGGTGTGACCCACTCGAAATTCATCGTCACTCGCGCTAACTGGAAGCCATGGCTGACAGGGGCTGTCCTCAGGCTGCTGAGGGCCAGGGACAAAACCTTCAGAGCGGGGGATGAGGCTGGCTTGAGGACAGCGAGGGCCGCCCTGTCCCGGGGTATCAAGGAGGCGAAAAGGGCGTTCTCTTGCAAGATTACCGCCCACTTCAAGGACAGCAGGGACACACGGAGCCTTTGGCACGGCATTCAGACCATCACGGACTACAAGCCCGCGCGCCGCAGAGCTGTGAGGGCGACATCTGTCTGCTCAACGATCTTAACCGCTTCTTTGCTCGCTTCGACGCTCAGAACAGCAGTTGCCCGCTGAAGACCTCTCCCCCTCCACACGAGCAGCCCCTGTGCCTCTCTGCTGTTAGCGTGAGGAGGGCGCTTGCCGCTGTCAACACCCGTAAGGCGGGGGGCCCTGACAACATCCCAGGTCGAGCGCTGAAGGACTGCGCTGGGGAGCTGACGGGTGTCTTCACGGTATCTTTAACATTTCCTTGCAGCAGGCCATCGTCCCTTCGTGTTTCAAGGCTGCCACCATCGTACCCATGCCGAAAAAAACTCCTCCGTCCTGCTTCAATGACTACCGCCCCGTGGCACTGACGCCCATCATGAAGTGCTTTGAGCGGCTTGTCATGGAGCATATCAGATCCATTCTCCCTCCCACCATAGACCCCTTCCAGTTTGCGTACCGAGCCAAACGGTCTTCTGAGGATGCCATCTGCTCTGCCCTCCACTCGGCCCTCACCCACCTGGAGAGAAGGGACTCATATGTGAGATTGCTGTTTGTGGACTTCAGTTCTGCCTTCAACACCATTGTGCCACAACGACTCATCTGCAAACTTGCCAAGCTGGGCCTCAGTACCTACCTCTGCAACTGGCTACTAGACTTCCTCAGTCAGAGACCTCAGGTTGTACGTGTTGGCGACAAAATCTCCACCAGCATCACGCTGAGCACGGGGGCCCCCAGGGCTGCGTGCTCAGTCCGCTGCTCTTCACCCTGCTGACGCATGACTGCACTGCAACCTACAGCAACAACCACATAATGAAATTTGCTGACGACACGACTCTGGTGGGACTCATCACCAAGGGCGACGAGACTCAATACAGGTTGGAGGTTGACCTTCGGACCACGTGGTGCAGGGACAACAACCTCCTGCTGAACGTCAACAAGACCAAGGAGATTGTTGTCGACTTCCGGAAGGGTCACACAAAACACCTGCCGCTGACTATCGACGGTGCTGTGGTGGAGAGAGTGAGCAGCACCAGGTTCCTGGGGGTGCACATCAGTGAGGATCTCTCCTGGTCCACCAACACCGCATCACTGGCGAAGAAGGCTCAGCGCCGCCTGTACTTCCTGCGGAAACTCAGGCGAGCAAGTGCTCCTCCGGCCGTCATGACTACATTCTACAGTGGCACCTTTGAGAGCGTCCTCTCCAGTTGTATCGCTGTTTGGGGTGGTAGCTGCACTGAATACAACATGAAGCCCCTGCAGCGCATAGTGAACACGGCTGGTAAGATTATTGGTGCTTCACTCCCCTTCTTGAAGGACATTTACACCTCCCATCTCACCCGCAAGGGGACCACGATTGTGAGTGATGTGAGTCACCCCGCTCACTCTTTGTTTGATCTTCTGCCCTCTGGGAAGAGGTACAGGAGCCTGCGCTCCCGCACCACCAGACTCACCAACAGCTTCATACTCCAGGCTGTTAGGATCCCGAACTCCCCCTTTCTGCGTAGCGTCCTGTACTTTTGCGCTATATTCTGACTGTCTGCTGTATGCACACTTGCTCCTCTTATTTATTATGTTATTTGTTTATTTATTATTTATTCATCACTCTTATTTATTCATTGGTTGTGCCTTCTTGTTATTATTTTTTTGTGTTGTTTACTTGTATGTACGTATATTGTGTACTATGTCTTGTCACCGTGGGATAGTGGGAACGTAATTTCGATTTCTTTTTATGTCTTGGCATGTGAAGAAACTGACAATAAAGCAGACTTTGACTTTGAAGAACTATCTATAGCCTGCTCTCTCGCCTTCCTTCATTCTGTCACTTCTTAGGTCTCCTTGCTTCAGGCTTCTGATGAAGTGATGGCTGCACTATTCATTTAAAATGACAACACAAAAATAGATTCATCCGCAATATTGCCAAGAATACCGACTTGAAAAAAAAAGACTGTAGAGGACAAAATAATGCCCTCTGTCCATAAAACTCCAACATGAAATGTTGTCATTATTAGTTGACGATATGGGATTGTTGAACAAAGTTTCCCCAAAATGTAACACTACTTACATTTTAAAGAAATTGCTGGACTTTATTTTATTAATGCATTTATTTGCATTTTATACATTTTTCGTAGTGTGGTCATGCATTAAACAATATCTAGACCGTTCAGAGATTTTTTGTAGATATGATAATCTCCATGATGGGCAGTTTTAAATAATATGTACCTATATTATATGTCAGTCAAAGTGTCATTTAAAAAAACAAATGGAGAGTTATGTAAGTCTGTATCTTGCTGAGCAAATGTAGTGAACTTTGCGCTTCATCAGGGTTCATGCAAGGTTACAAACATGTACACAATACGTTTTACTGATTTCAAACAATTATTTCTTGTCCCAAGAAGTAACAAATCCATTGTAACAGTAGCAGGTTTTGGCCAAACAATCATATGCATTTGCAAGCAGGCATGAGACATGTTGCCAATGTTCTTTTTTTATTCGTCAATGCAAGAGACCAAGTAATCCTGGTTCCAAAATATGTCGACCCATTTGTGTGAAGCATTCACTAGCATTTGCAGCTCAGTTAATCATCACTCCTCATTCTCCACATAGATCACCATACCAGGGGAAACCAAGCACAAATTATGATGAGGAGTACCCCCTTTTATACAATGCCTGTTTAGATGAGTTTAAGGAGACAGATAGCAAAAGAAACACGGTGAAGCAATTCATGAAAAAAAATTCATGAATGAATTACCTGCGCCAGCCTGTAAGTTAGAATAACTTTTGTGCTAATTTTGTTCAGTTACACTTTTCCATCTTTGATGCTGGACAGGAGAAAACTGAATGCTGGGAAATGTGTGCGCACCTTTTCATTAGGTTGGGTCCATATATTTGCCTGCTACTCTAGGAGTTGGCAAATGGTCCCAAAGGTTTCCAAACAGTGCCAAAGGAGAGGCAAATAATTGCAAATCTTTGTAACACAGTACTGTCCCAAATGGCCGCTGATAATTGCAATCTGTTTTTTGTAAAGACTTTCTCGAACATTTGCGCATTGTCTCTAAGCATTGCTAAAGGTTGTGCAATGTTGCTCAACACTGGTTTTCATCAGCATTTGTCAGAAAAGGTGGCAAATACAACATTCGCGTTATGGCCCACGATACCAAGTTAATGTCCAATGCAGTGGTTCTTAACCTTGTTGGAGGTACCAAACTCTGCCAGTTTAATACGCGCATTCACCGAACCCCTCTTTAGTGAAAAGTAAAATATATATTTTTAAATTCAAGACATAGATGTTTTTTACAGATGCACATAATGAGCCGTGCATGAACATCACCTTGTTCAAAGAACAAAGCCAACACAATGCATGAACTCACAACACTGACTGTTGCCTTTGTGAGACCAGTTCAGATATGCATCATCACAGATTTACACGATAAATCAATGTATTTGGACCTCCGCAGTGGAGGCTCTGCCGAATCCTTGAGACCGACTCAGCGAACCTTTAGGGTTTGATCGAACCCAGGTTAAAAACCACTGGTCCAATGCAAAGCAGTCTAACTGTACGCATGGGTGGAGTTTTAGTAGATCGGCGCCGATTAAAGGGGTCTTTGTGCCAATGTGGGAGGGCACACAGTCGATTTGTAGGCCATCAAATGGAAGCTGCTAATGCTTCACTATTTTTAAATTCAGCGCAGGCAAGTTGTGCGAGTCCACATGGAGGAAGGACTCACTGGAGTCCATCGATGAAATTGGTGCGCTCAAAGTAAATTTAAAAGGAAGTGCAAGATCTCTACTAGAGGATGATGTAGAGTTGGCTGCTGTGGAGTGGGCACTTGGAGACCGCTTTCCACCCTGACCGTGTGTCCGTATTTGACAACCACGATCTATAAAAGGGGGCCATTAATTGAAAAACTGCATTGTGCTGAATACTTTAAAAGACAAGAACATGATTGTTTGCTTGAGGGAAAAAAAGTAGAAGGAGTCTGTTTTGTAAGAGTAAAAGTGATTTATCATGCTTACCTATGTCTGAAATCTTTGTTTCTAATTACAGTGCAAGCAAAGGAGAGAAGAGAGGAAACAGAAGTTAGAGAAAATGTAGTCATTGCTTGGTATCACTCACTGAGCAGACACATATGGATATTAAACACTTAACAGCACTATTAAGTGTGAAGTGTAAAGCTTAAGTGTGAAGAATCCATATTTTTCCTTTATTGGGAAAATAGGCAAATGTATAATTAATTTGTATCGTTCTAAATTAGGATCTAAGCACTACGAAGGAAAAGTTGAATGCAAAAAGAATAGAAGAGAAAGACGTGCAAAAATTGTTGCGATAATTTTGAAAAACAACGCTAATTTTATATAGTATACCAAAGACAAAAGGCACAGATAAAAGATTCTAGACAAGCTTCAATCAGAATATTGAATGGTATGAACTTGTGATGGAAGAATAGTCTTTAGAAATTTTCAACCAGTAAGACTAGAACATGAACAAATGTTAACTTTTACACCAGCTACAATGAATACAAAAGGTTTACACATATGTAAGTTATTTTTTCCCCATATTTTTATAGCTATTGTGACCACACAACCTTGGATACGATATCTTGTGAAAACTGGTATTCTTGTTCTGTATTTTCCGCACTATTAGGCGCACTTCAAAACTTGAAATTTACTCAAAAAACCACAATGCGCCTTATAATGCAGAGCGCCTTATACTAAGTAAGCAGTACCAATATGTTAGATCGAACTTTAGTCGGTTCTGATCACTTCTATAGGAGATAGTTTGAGAAACACGATTGTTTACTGAGAGCTCATTGGTTAAAAAAAAACGCTAATATTTTGCCTTACAAAATAAAGGGAAATGTACTTTCGGCAGTTTGCAAACACATTTGATTAAGGCTGCGTTAGACACATATAATCATATCAATATAATTTCTAGTAGTAGTGTGGTCGCTTAATAAGTGGAAAGGAATGTGCAGACTACATGAATTTGTTTTCTTCAAAGTATTGTGGAACAGGATGTCCAGAAAGGGAGGATATCTCAAGGCCGATGGGGAACGCGAAAAACAACTCGTCTTTGTGGTCCAGACACCTGTGGTGAGCAGGGGAAAACCCAAACGAGGAGGAGATGACCATCGACCAATCACCACACAATATTTTGCATGCTTGAATATTCATATTGTGTTTCTTTAAAACTGGGCAACCCGGAAGAATGTGTCGTCTTTCTGGTCACGAAGGCACACGAGTTTTTGTGTTAAGGACCCAAGGCCCAGGCGCCTGTATTAGCTTGCTTTGTCAGGATTAAACAATTGGTAAATTCGGTCTGATTGATCTACTGGTCTTCTCTTTGACAGAACAAACTCGCAAAATTGTTAGGTGCGCCAGTGTGTGGATTAGAACATAGCAATTCTTGTGTTAAGTGTTGATCACAATTTGGAGTCAGATCAATAGCTAAAATCCGTATCCTAACAAACCTTACCTTTTTTTTTACTTTAATGTCTAGTGGATGCATACCGCAACCCTAGTCAACCTCAGTTTGTTGCAGTATAGCTTCTATTTTATGTGTCTTTTAATCCGGTGCGCCCTATATATGAAATGATTTCTCAAATAAAAAATTCAATGAGGGTGCGCCTTATAATGCAGTGCCCTTTATGGAGCGAAAAATACGGTATTTAAAAAGAACATTGTGCTGATTTGATGTCTATTGTTAGGTCAAATCATCTCAACTCTGACTTGTGTGCACTAACATGGAACCGGTGTGAGATTGGAAGCTATTTTTTTACCTGAGCTCCATCACACTGGTAACATTTCCAGAGGGGAAGATCCTCCTGATGTAGTTGAAGTCTCCAACATACACACTGCCATCAGCTCCACATGCCAAAGCAAGGGGTGCCAATAGCTTATTACCCTCTGCTTGGCCATTGCAGCTCGGGCAAGAAATGCTACGGCGGCGTCCATTTCCTATGAGAAAACATTGGTATTAGGGGTGAAATGAGTGCTCAAATAATATGATTATGATGATTCCCCCCTCAGGTACAAGTTTATTCGGCATGCACTGTCATGAAGGCAAGTAAAGTTAGACACTGCGAGGATAATTTCAAACTAAACCTTACCAAATAATACATGGACAAAAGTTTGGTTTGCTTGCTTTTATTTCAAAGTTGTTCTAGCCACAGTGTGGTGGCATGGCGGCTGACTTTACTCGTCTTACCAACAGTATTTGGGACCAATTTGTATTGCAAATAAAAACTGTTGCCACGAGTATCAATACAGATTCATTCTGAAATCATGTTCAATCACGAACCAAATATGCTAAAAAAGAACTCTAATTAGGCTAGGCTAGGCTCTGGAAGGTAGGTGAGTGCCAAAGAAGCCCTCCAAATTGAAGATGGATTCCTCAACAAGACAGTCTAGTTAAAGAACAGTCATGATCTGATATGTACTGAAATATTTAAATTACCGTATTTTCCGGACTATAAGGCGCACCTAAAAACCTAAAATCTTCTCAAAAGCCGACAGTGCGCCTTATAGTCCAGTGCGCCTCATATATGGACTAAATTCCTAAATTCAAACTGGCCCGAAGCATTGTGTCATGAAATCAAGCATAAGTGGCCTGCTGAAGACTATGAATCATGAATCAAAAAGACTATGGATCATTATTTTGTGATTATAAAGTCATTTGTTGCATCTGAAGTTGAAATAAAAAAGATAAAATGGAGAATGATTTGATTTGGATTAAAAATCTGACATGATGCATTAATGGTGCGCCTTATAGTCCGGTGCGCCTTATATAAGGATTAAGTTTTAAAATGAGCCATTCATTGAAGGTGCGCCTTATAGTCCGGTGCGCCTTATAGTCCGGAAAATACGGTAAAAAATCTGAGTAAATTGGGGGACACCAGTATCTTATGGGCTTCTCAGACTAAATGACTTGTTCACGACGGTCGCGCTGTCAGACAAAGCATAGTTCTGTGTGGTGGACCAGGCGACATGTCACACTACTTGTCAGTCACCGAGCAGATCCAGCCTGATCATCACATTCTTCCATTACGATTCAGTACATTGGATGCAGGACAATCAGCTTTCAGTCAAGTCGGAATGGAAGCATTATGTGCATTTTTTTATGCCAAGAAAATGCACATATACCAAATAAACTATTGACCCATTCCTGGAAGCTGGAGAGAGGGCAGTGTGTTTTCTTGCTTGCAATAACATTAATGATGAGACAGACAATGATATTGTGAATAGTGTCTCTATTTTAGCTTGCTCCCACACATATGTATATACAGTACACGGGAACTAACTGACTATGGCTTTTAAGCTTCACCAACTGAAGGTTTTAATACACTATAAGACTGCTGAGAAATTCTCATTCACATTTAACCGAATGCAAGCATTACACGCAGTATGGACTGTCTATTCTCCAAAAAGAACTTGAGGAAACAAATCTGTTAGGTAACACCACCTTTGCTCATCAGCTCCTCGTTGCGGACATTGCAGCCACAGCACAACAAATCTTTCCACCATAACGTAGCTCCACCGGAGACCAGTAAGATACTGTCCCTTCGTTTTTTGGTCAGTTTATAAATTGATTCTTTTGTTCAGACAAATAAAAAAAATTGCTGTTACCTGCTGACAGTTTCGACTGTAACTCCAGTCTTCCTCAGAGCCGTCCACGACAACAAAAACTTTTATTTGTCTGAACAAAAGAATCGGGTAATAATCATTACGTGAACATGATGAATCTCATCGAACAAATTTTGGCCATTTTGTTTGTTGTCAATCTTTCACCATAAGTAGGAAGCACTGTCTTCCTATTGGTCAATGCTCAAGAACCAATCAAAGGACAACGTAGTACATGCCACACTGCGACAAGATGAACAAACAATCTGAAATGCCACACTTTTGTCATTGTGATTGTGAAGTGTCCCAAGCACCATCCGAATAATCGTTGCGCATGTCACTCTACACGGACAACAAACCGCAGACACAACTCAAAATCAGCTAAGACAAAGTATGAGTGTCCACAACATGTCTGTTGGCTCATTATCGGGCTACGTTAGTGTCGTCTGACGTCAGCATCACCTGAACTCCAGCGAAATAATTAAGTTTATTAAATTTTGCCATGAAAAGGAAGAAGTCTCATTGATTTTTTTTTTTCTTACAGCTTCAGGCTCATACTAAGATGGAAGGCGCAAGACTTCCCAGACACACACACACACACATACATACGTATGCACACTCACGCGCACACTCGCACGCACACACGCACGCACGCACACACGCACACACACACACACACATACACACGCACACATACAAACAGACACAAATGCACAGACCAATGCGAAAAAACCCCAAACGCATATACTAAACAAATAACTGTACACGGCATTCATCATACACACACAGTGTACTACCAATTGGTGGTGATTAAAGCCATTTTCCCCCAAAAGGAGACTCCCTGCCAATACATAATTTGTTATTGTAGTACAAGTAAACACACAAGCACTTTCTTACCCATAATGCTGCTAATGACTGGAGGTTGCTGGGAAACAAATATGTTCTCACCATTGCCTTTGTACAGGATACCTAGAGTAAAAGCATAATACATTAGAAAGAACACAGAGAAAACAATGGCTTAATTTACAATAAATGGCGTTTGTATGCGTTTTTGTGTGTGTGTGTGTGTGTGTGTAAATTTTGGAAAGAAATCAGGACTTTAAAAATATTTTCTAAATTTCAGCGACGACCCTGTCACAATAATGCGACCAGCGCGGTGTAGTTGCCCGGTCGGCGACGTGCTACGGTTGCGCGTTTGGCGGTGCGTTGCAGTTGCGCGATCGGGCAAATATGCGCACATGAAAAAATGCTTAAAAACGGCTTCTTTTTTTGCTTGGAACGGATAATTTTTTGTTCCATTATTTGTAATGGGAAAACATGATTCTGAATTCGAACGATTCACTTCTTGAACAGCCTTCTGGAACGGACTGTGGTCGAAAACCGAGGCTCCACTGTGTATATATACACTGCTCGTACAAAGTTAAAGAATTCCATCAGCAGGACCGATATCTGCTACTTTGTGCAAGGAGGAGCAAGTTGAGCACTGCCCGAGCCCTACAGAATGACCTCCAGCAGGCTACTGGTGTGAATGTCTCTGCCCAAAGAGTCAGAAACAGATTTCACGAGGGTGGCCTCAGGGCACGACGTCCTGTAGTGTGCCCTGTGCTTATTGCTCAGCACCGTGGAGCTCGATTTGCATTTGCCATAGAACAGCAGAATTGGCAAGTCCGCCACTGGCGCCCTGTGCTTTTCACAGATGAAAGCAGGTTTACCCTGAGCACCTGTGATAGACGTGAAAGGGTCTGGAGAAGCCAAGGAGAGCGCTATGCTGCCTGCAACATCATTCATCATGACCGGTTCGCTGATGGGTCAGTGATGGTCTGGGGAGGCATTTCCATGGAGGGACGAACAGACCTCTACAGGCTAGAGAACGGCAGTCTGACTACCATTAGGTATCAGGATGAAATCCTTGCACCCATGGTCAGACCCTAAGCTGGTGCAGTAGGTCCTGGGTTCCTCCTGATTCACAACAATGAGAGAGTATGCAGACAGTATCTGGAGAATGAAGGAATTGACACAATTGAATGGCCCTCACGATCACCTGATCTAAACCCGATAGAACACCTCTGGGACATAATGTTTCGATCCATCAGGTTGCTCCTCAGACTTTACAGGAGCTTGCTGATGCCATTAGATAGATTTGGGAGGACATCCCACAAGACACCGTCCGTCGTCTCATTAGGAGCATGCCGCGTAATTGTCAAGCATGCAAAATGGCATTATATTACCGTAATTTTTGGACTATAAGTCGCGTTTCTTTTCATGGTTTGGGTGGGGGGGCGACGTATACTCATGAGCGACTTATATATGTTTTTTTTCACAAGTTTTTACTTGATCATTGACACATCACTTACTTACAAGTATAGTTGACCACTTCACATGTTATTTTTAGTATAGTTGATCACTTCACATGCTTTGATATCTTTATCTTGAACATACCGTTTTTTTCCATGTATAATGCGCAAAATTTAACTAATTTATTGTCCTAAAATCTGGGGTGCGCATTATACATGGGTACAATTTTTTATTTTTTTTAATCCGGAAATAATACGGAGTCCGCCATTACAAATGCGCTTTCTTCTCTGCTGTTCACTTCAAACACGCGCCATATGAACACAATGCTCTCGTATCAGACGGTTGCTCGATCACCTGCTCGTTTGCTGTCACAATGTACCCTACACAAATCCGAAACATTTCTTCGCTATTGAGTTTGCTAGCGCATACGCAGTGATACTGAATACCGTTTTTTTCCGTGTATAGTGCGCAATATTTTACTAATTTATTGTCCTAAAATCTGGGGTGCGTATTATACATGGGTACAAAGAAAATTTTTTTAATTTTTTATTTTTTTTAATTTTTTTTTTTTTTTTTTTTTTTAAATAAAGTCATGGTACAACAAAACCAACAACAGGACTGACCGACAAAGTCGTGGAACAAAAAGACAGGGTGACATTACCAAAGACAGGAACAGAATGACAGTAACACATGCAATGATCCAACGGTGAGCGAGGGGCAGACAGGACTTAAATACAAAACACGTTACATCGATTGAGGTGACACAGGAAGACCGGGGTGACACGAACAGAAACTATGGCAACCTAGACACATAGCAAAACTGGGGACGAGACATGACAAATCTCCCCCGAAATAAAACTCACCTTTCTTCTTGTTTGTTGTCAATCGCGCATCGCATTCAGCCATCCTGCCCAACACACTTAGTAAAATTCATAATTGACGACACATCGTTTGATGCGATGGTGCAATCCTCGATGGTGTGTTATTGTCAAATATTGTTTGTTTTTTAATCTCCATCGCGGACCGGACGTCATACGGAGGCCGCCATTACAGATGCGCAGAACGGTTGCGCAAGACACGTCAGCTATATAAAGAGCGAGAGTTCAGTTCTCCACCTATTAGTTTCAATTCACAGTTTAATTAGCAGTTTCAATCAGCAAATAACAAAATGCGTATTACAGGTAATATTTTATTTCACAACACTTTGCCTTGTTCCTTTCGTCTCTGCTGTTCATTTCAAACACGCTCCATACGACCGCAATGCTCTTGTATCAGACGCTCGCTCGATCACCTGCTAGTTTGCCGTCTGTCACAATGTACCCTACACAAATCCGAAACATTTGTTGCGGCTCCGAGTCACGACGAGGGGCAAGTTTTGGTTTCCAAGGGTGTTTTTATTCCTCTTCAACGTCTCTCCCATACAGAGCCGCCGTGTGCGCACGGAGCGCGGTGGTGCGTTTAGGGGCAGTCGGCGAAATCAACGCCAACAAAAAAAATGACATCCAGCCTAGTTAAGACCATACCAAAGACTTTAAAAATGGGACCCATTGCCTCCCTGCGTGTGTGACGATCTTTGGGACTTAAAAAAAAAAAAAAAAAAAATTAAAAATTTTTTTTAAAAGAATTCATAAAAATTGGGTGCGTATTATACATGGGTACAAGCTTTTTTCCAGCATCAGCATGCCATTGTTAGGGGTGCGTACTATACATGGGGGCGCACTATACACGGAAAAAAACGGTAATAGAATAACATCCGGTTGTTCCCAAAGATGATCTTTTTTCTGAAATAATTTTACGTTTACGGACTTAAGTAAGAGTCAAAATTTGGGTGCGTATTATACATGGGTACAGGCTTTTTTCCAGCATCAACATGCCAATTTTAGGGTGCGTATTATACATGGGGGCGCATTATACATGGAAAAAAACGGTATTCAAAACATGAAAAATAGAGAGAAAAAATCAAATAAAGTAATTACCGTTTTTTTCCGTGTATAATGCGCCCCCATGTATAATACGTACCCTAAAAACGGCATGTTGATGCTGGAAAAAAGCCTGTACCCATGTATAATACGCACCCAATTTTTTAATTTTTTTTTTTTTTAATTTTTTTCTTTTTTTTAGTAGTTTTTTTAAGTCCCAATGATCGTCACACACGCAGGGAGGCAATGGGTCCCATTTTTATAGTCTTTGGTATGGTCTTAATTAGGCTGGATGTAATTTCTTTTGTTGGCGTTGATTTCTCCGACTGCCCGTAAAGGCACCACCGCGATCAGTGCGGACGTGAAAAAGGCGGCTCTGTATGGGAGAGACGTTGAAGGGGAATAAAAACACTCTTGGAAACCAAAACTTGCCCCTCGTCGTGACTCGGAGCCGCAACAAATGTTTCGGATTTGTGTAGGGTACATTGTGACAGCAAACGAGCAGGTGATCGAGCAAGCGTCTGATACGAGAGCATTGCGGTCGTATGGAGCGTGTTTGAAGTGAACAGCGGAGACGAAAGGAACAAGGCAAAGTGTTGTGAAATAAAATATTACCTGTAATACGCATTTTGTTATTTGCTGATTGAAACTGCTAATTAAACTGTGAACTGAAACTAACAGGAAGAAAACAACTCTCGCTCTTTATATAGCTGACGTGTCTTGCGCATCCGTTCTGCGCATCTGTAATGGCGGCCTCCGTATGATATCCGGTTTGCGATGGAGATTAAAAACCAAACAATATTTGACAATAACACACCATCAAGGATTGCACCATCGCATCAAACGATGTGTCGTCAATTATGAATTTTACTGACTAAGTGTGTTGGGCAGGCTGGCTCAATGCGATGCGCGATTGACAACAAACAAGAAGAAAGGTGATTTCAAGTTTTATTTCGAGGGAGATTTGTCATGTCTCGTCCCCAGTTTTGCTATGTGTCTAGGTTTCTAGGTGCCATAGTTTCTGTTCGCCTCGCCCCTCCCTTCCTGTGTCACCTCAATCAATGTAACGTGTTTTGTATTTAAGTCCTGTCTGCCCCTCGCTCACCGTCGGATCATTGCATGTGTTACTGTCATGATGTCTGTTTGGTTTCTGTTCCTGTCTTTGGTAATGTCACCCTGTCTTTTTGTTCCACGTCTTTGTCGGTCAGTCCTGTTGTTGGTTTTGTTGTACCATGATTTTCTTTAAAAAAAAATAATAATAATAATAATAATAAAAAAAAAAAAAAATAAATAAAAATTGTACCCGTGTATAGTAATGCGCACCCCAGATTTTAGGACAATAAATTAGCTAAATTTCGCGCATTATACACGGAAAAAAACGGTAACACTTTAACGCGCCATATCCTCTGGACATGTCCTCTGTCACCAGAATGACATAAAGGACGAGAAATGTGATCGATGGATTTAATGATTTGGAGTGACACAAATGGTTTGATAATATTGTTGTTTATGTGATAGTTATTTAAAATATCGTTTATATATCGTTGTATGGGCCTGTGGAATAATTTGAACTGCGGCGCGGCACACGGGATTGTTGACAAAGGACAATCGATGGATTTAATGAATTGGAGTGACACAGATGGTTTTATAAACGTCTTAGTATTTACCGTTTTTTTCCGTGTATAGTGCGCCCCCATGTATAATACGCACCCTAAAAATGGCATGCTGATGCTGGAAAAAGCCTGTACCCATGTATAATACGCACTCAATTTTTATGAATTTTTTTTTTATGAATTTTTTTTTTCTTTTTTTTTTCAAGTCCCAATGATCGTCACACACGCAGGGAGGCAATGTGTCCCATTTTTATAGTCTTTGGTATGGTCTTAACTAGGCTGGATGTAATTTTTTTTGTTGGCGTTGATTTCTCCGACTGCCCATAAACGCACCACCGCGCTCCGTGCGCGCACGGGAAAGAGGCGTGCGGACGTGAAAAAGGCGGCTCTGTATGGGAGAGACGTAGAAGAGGAATAAAAACACCCTTGGAAACGAAAACTTGGTGATTTCAAGTTTCATTTCGAGGGACATTTGTCACGTCTCGTCCCCAGTTTTGCTATGTGTCTAGGTTGCCATAGTTTCTGTTCGCGTCGCCCCTCTCTTCCTGTGTCACCTCAATCGATGTAACGTGTTTTGTATTTAAGTCCTGTCTGCTGTTACTGTCATGATGTCTGTTTGCTTTCTGTTCCTGTCTTTGGTAATGTCACCCTGGCTTTTTGTTCCACGACTTTGTCGGTCAGTCCTGTTGTTGGTTTTGTTTTCTAAAAAAAAAATAAAATAAAAAAAAAAAATAAAAAAAATAAAAATAAAAAATTAAAAAAAATTTGTACCCATGTATAATGCGCACCCCAGATTTTAGGACAATAAATTCGTTAAATTTTGCGCACTATACACGGAAAAAAACGGTATATAATAGTTTTTTTTTAAATAACTGAATGTTACGTCAGGCCTGTTCTCAGCTCCTCGTTTGTGTTTGTCACGTTAGTATACCGTATCGTTTAGCCTGTTGTTGCTCGTTCATGTCTGTTCTTGGTGTTGGATTTTGTCGAATAAATTGCCCCCCAAAATGCGACTTACGGTAGTGACTTATTAATGTTTTTTTTCACATTTTTGGGCATTTTATGGCTGGTGCGATTTATACTCCGGAGCGATTTATAGTCCGAAAATTACGATATATACTAATTTTAGCTGGTGCGGTTTATAGTCCAGAAATTACTGTACCTTAGGCTAAAGATGCGGGATTTTAGTTGTGGTGAGATTTCTTTACCTCCTTCCATATATTCTACTCCCCTATCTTTATTACTGCTATCCTTCCTGTCTGCTCGATTTTTTATTTAGTGACTTTGTCTCGTGGTCTTGATATCCAGCATCTAACATTACGCCTAATCCCACAGGTTCACTGCTGTACACTTTCCTCTACTCTCTTCTCTTTCATCTCTCCTTCCATTAGGAGGTGTTGATTGATCAACATAGGCACGGCGCTGACAGGTTGCACCCATGCTGTGCTCCACAATGACATCAACTACTTGACTCACTACAAAAAAGGCCCAGGCGTGTGTGTGTGTGTGCGTGTGTGTGTGTGTGCGTGCGCATGGATGTGCTCGCATGCGTGTGTGTGTGTTGGTGCGTGTGTGTACGTGCGGCGAGCATGTGTGTGGGAAAGATAGATGAGGAACTAAAGCAATGTTCAAGGAGAGAAAAACTCTCCAGCTGTGTTAAGTGATGGCAGTGCAGTTTTCACTGCACTCTGAGTAAATGTTTTTATATATGAGTGCATTTGACCTTGGTCTCAAAGTCCCAATCTAAAAATCTAAATTCAAACGCACACACAGTGAACTGGGTGACAAGGTGTTAAAAGCCCCTGAGGACAAGTGGTATGAGAGGGATAAATAGGAACATGATGGATGAAGTGACAGAAAGAGGCAGCATATAACACTGAGTACCGTATTTTTCGGACTATAAGTCGCGGTTTTTTTTCATAGTTTGGGTGGGGGAGCGACATACTGAGGAGCGATTTATATGTGATTTTTTTTCACAAATTTTTTTAATTAAAAAAAATAAATAAAAAAGAAGTGAAACCGCGATAGACTAACCGCAATGTAGCAAGGGATAACTGTAGTTTGAACGTCAGCGGCGCGGCTGTTGTTTACATAAAGGACAAAGGATTCGATCACGGGATGACGAAGATAACGAAGGGCCCCACATACTACCGGCATCATTAGCGGCTTTGTTTGTAAGTGACATGGAGGACGAAGAGTTTGAAGGATTTAATAATTTGGAGTGACACAGAAGGTTTGAAAAACTATTATGGCTTTTACGCACGGCCGGTCCTACTTTACGGAGCTCTCTTTCACCTCCGTGGATGGAAGTCGGGGGCCGGCGCTTGGCCGGGTGGCTGTCCGGGGACGGTGGATAGGGGCTCGGACATGGCTTTTACGCGCGCCCGGTCCTATTCTATGCAGCTCTCTTCCACCTGCGTGGCTGGAAGTGGCACCTCCGGGGCTGGAAGTCCACACTGCCACACGCCTGGAAGTCGACGCCGGTGCTTGGGGCCGTGTGGTGGTGAAATATTTATGTTATAGTTATTTGATAGTATATTTTATTTCGTGTAGCAACTTGTATATGTTTTTATCGTTACAGTTCAGTAGTTGTGATATGACAAATCCTGTCATGAGAATCAAACAAACATTTGAAGGGGTAAAGAACATTACTATTTTATACATACAGACCAAATGAATAAATGCCCAAGACACCAAAATTATACAAATTGAGATACTCCCTCACATAGACTTTGGGATTGTCTCTACAAGCTGTCTGTGTATCATTTGCATGGAGACAAGCTCCTGTATAGATGTGCTGACACAACTGAAACACAAAGAAAAACGTTTTTCAATTTGGTGCGCTCAAGCCTCATATACCGTAATTTTCGGACTATCAGCCATAGAATGCCCAAAAAAGTGAAAAAAAACCATATATAAGTCGCTTCGGAGTATAAGTCGCATTTTGGGGGGCAATTTATTCGACAAAATACAACACCAAGAACAGTCATGAACGAGCAACAACAGGCTAAACCAGGGGTGGGCAAACTTTTTGACTCGCGGGCCGAACTGGGTTCTAAATTTGGACCGGAGGGCCGGACCAGGAGCAGATGGACGTAGGCGTTGTGTGAAGTCATATAAGCGACCTGTAAAGGTCATTGCATAAAAGATCTTGGCCTTTAGTAGGTAGTAAAGCATGGATATTCCAAACAGGTTTTTTGAAAACAAATGCATTTATTAACAGCATTAAAAAAATAATAATTCACTAAAAAACTGCTATCAGTGATTCTCATAAAATACGACACTGTTATTATGAATAACAATCTCCATCACTTCAATGCCTGCAGGTCAGATTAATGAAAGATGTTTATCTTATGAGATCACATCAAACGGCAAACATTCTGACCAAATATATCATCTTGAAGAATCGGTGAAAGCATAAATCCAAATAAAGTAATCAAAACAGCAACACGGTGAGGGGTATCTGAAAATCAGAGCAGAGTTTTAACTCGCAAACACCTGGTAACAGAGGTGAGGAAACGGGAAACACCTCCTTAAAGTAAGCCTTAAGAACTTTACAGGTTAAGATTAGTCGCAAATAGGTGGTGCATCAATGTCCTTGAGCATCCTGCATTGTTTGGAGTAAAATTTGTTGTGGCAATTCTTAGGCGAGATCCGAGGTGTAAGTCCGTTTACCTTGATCTGTGACGGGTTGATGTTGATGTGGCTGAACGTCACGTCGCGTACGTCGAGCCAAATTGGCCACTCTTTTTTAAACACTCGGCACTCACTTCTTTTTTTCGGGCCACTCATTTTAATGGAAGGATTCCAGGGGAAGGTTTGTGGGTGGCTTTAGCGCAAAACTGCATCTGAAAGCTCAGCGCGCGAATTATAAGAATGCTGTCGTCAAAGCCCACGCTCTAAATTCGGGACTGATACGAATAGAGCGAGAGTGCGCCAAGTCCGTACTACGTACTGAGTACGTACACGCACTTGTGAGTGTGCACAGAGCTTTCTGACACAGCTTCCGGTAGTAAATGCGCAGGCGAGCGCTTCGCCACCTACTGGGAAAACGCAGTCATTGCAGGCAAAATGACCAAAAAAAAAAAGTTTAATACAATTTGTTCAGGGTTGGCGGGCCGGATTAAACGGTCCCGTGGGCCGGATGTGGCCCGCGGGCCGTAGTTTGCCCACCCCTGGGCTAAACGGTAGGTATGCAAACGTGACAAACACAAACAAACGAGAATGGCTATTATTTTACGGCTCAGTTATTTTAAAAAAACTATTACATAAATAACACGTTTATAAAACTATCCGTGTCACTCCAATTCATTAAATCCATCGATCGTCGTTTGTCAACAATGCGTGCGCGCCGCTGACGGCGCTTGCACTTCAAAATATTCCACAGGCCCATATAACGATATATAAATTATATATCAAGTAACTATTATATAAGCAATAATGTTATCAAACCATCTGTGTCACTCCAAATCATTAAATCCATCGATCGTCCTTTGTCAACAATGGGTACGCGCAGCTGATGCCGCTTGCACTTCAAAATATTCCACAGGCCCATATAGCGATATATAAATTAGAAATCAAATAACTATTATATAAGCAATACTTTAATCAAACCATCTGTGAACTCTAAATCATTAAATCCATCCATCCATCCATCCATCCATCCATCCATCCATCCATCCATCTTCTTCCGCTTATCCGGGGTCGGGTCGCGAGGGCAGCAGCTTCAGGAGGGACTCCCAGACTTCCCTCTCCCCAGCCACTTCATCTAGCTCATCCCGGGGGATCCCAAGGCCAGCTGAGAGACATAGTCTCTCCAGCGCGTCCTGGGTCGTCCCCGGGGTCTCCTACTGGTGGGACATGCCCGGAACACCTCCCCAGGGAGGCGTCCAGGAGGCATCCTGATGAGATGCCCAAGCCACCTCATCTGGCTCCTCTCAACGTAGAGGAGCAGCGACTCTACTCCGAGTCTCTCCCGGATGACCGAACTTCTCACCCTATCTCTAAGGGAGAGCCCGGACATCCTGCGGAGAAAACTCATTTCGGCCGCTTGTATCCGGGATCTCGTTCTTTCGGTCACGACCCATAGCTCGTGACCATAGGTGAGGGTAGGAGCGTAAACCGACCGGTAAATTGAGAGCTTTGCCTTTTGGCTCAGCTCTCTCTTTACCACGACGGACCGGTACAAAGTCCGCATTACTGCCGACGCTGCACCGATCCGCCTGTCGATCTTGCGCTCCATCCTCCCCTCACTCGTGAACAAGACCCCAAGATACTTAAACTCCTCCACTTGGGGCAGGATCTCATCCGCGAGAGGGCATTCCACCCTTTTCCGATCGAGGACCATGGACTCGGATTTGGAGGTGCTGACCCTCATCCCGACCGCTTCACACTCGGCTGCGAACCGCTCCAGTGACAGCTGGAGATCACGGCCTGAAGAAGCCAACAGCACCACGTCGTCGCAATGCTGAGGTCCCCAAACCGGACACCCTCAACGCCTCGGCTGCGCCTAGAAATTCTGTCCATAAACTTTATGAACAGAATCGGTGACAAAGGGCAGCCTTGGCGGAGTCCAACCCTCATCATTAAATCCATCGATCAAATTCCTCGTCCTTTGTCAACAACGCCACGTGTGAGCCCTGACGTCAGCCTCGTTGTTATTCCACAGATTTAGTATATAACTATATTGTAGCCCTAACAAAGTACAAGGAAAGACGTGGGTTTGGTAAACGGCTCTTTATTTAACAAAACAAACTTCCAGGTGTGTGGCGGCGTGGACTTCCAGCCCTGAAGGTGGAAGAGAGATCCATAGAATAGGACCGGGCGTGCGTAAAAGCCATGACCGAGCCCCATCCACCGTCCCCGGACAGCCACCCGGCCGAGTGCCGGCCCTCGACTTCCATCCGCGGAGGTGAAAGAGAGCTCCGGAGAGTAGGGCCGGGTGTGCGTAAAAGCCATGTCCGAGCCCCATCCACCGTCCCTGGTCAGCCATCCGGCCGAGCGCCGGCCCCCGACTTCAATCCACGGAGGTGAAAGAGAGCTCCTTAGAGTAGGACCGGGCGTGGGTAAAAGCCATAATAGTTTTTTAAACCTTCTGTGTCACTCCAAATCCTTAAATTCTTCAAACTCTTCGTCCGCCGTGTCACTTAGAAACAAAGCCGCTAATGATGCCGGTAGTACGTGGGGCCCTTCGTCATCTTTGTCATCCCATGATCAATCTTTGTCCTTTATGTAAACAACCGCCACGCCGCGTCGCGCTGCTGACGTCACTCGAAATTCAAAAACAATAATCCCTTGCTACATTGCGGGTTCGTTTATCGCGGTTTCACTTTTTTTTTTGAGAATATTTGAAAAGAAAAAACACATAAGTCGCCCCCCCACCCAAACTATGAAAAAAAACACGACTTATAGTCCGAAAATTACGGTAGGTAATGAATTGGCTGGTCCACTGTGCACTGAGCTTTCCTTGCACCATACTGCTATTGAGAATGCCCATGCTCTGATCTTGAAAATAGTTTGAAAAGTTTGAGGGTCACAAAGAAGCGGCTGGCAGGCCAGATGTAGCCTGTGGCCCACCTGTCTTTGACTGAACACAAAGACTTGATAGACACATTATTTAAAATAGGGACTAATTTCTTCTGCAAACACAAAAAGAGGGCTGTCTGACAAAATTACATAAAGTGAGTTTCCATTTTTGCTTTTTTTTTCTAAAAGGTGATCAAAGTGACAGAATCCATCCTTCCAACCATTTTCCTTACCACCTTTCCCAACTGGAGTCACGGGTGTGCTGGAGCCTCTCGCAGCAGTCAACGAGGCATCAGCGGGGGACATTCTGAACTGGTCATCAGCCGATGTCAAAGCACACAACCATCCGCACTCACACTTACGGGCAATTTGGAATACTCAATCAACCTACCATAAGTGTTTTGCAATGTGGGAGTAAACCGGAGCACCTGGCGGAAACCGACAGGCACGGGGAGAACTGTCACGACTCGTCCCCGATCATGTCCATATTGTCATAGTTTCTGTCCGTGTGTCTGTGTGCTCGCCCCTCCCCTCCTGTGTGCCCATGATCAGTGTGATTATTCTCACCTGCCTCTCATTTCCTGTCTCATATTTAAGTCCTGTCTGCGTGTCACTCTCCGGTCGGATCATTGGTAATGTCATCATGTCTTTTTGTTTCACGTCTTTGTCGGTCAGTCCTATTGTTGGTTTTGTTAGTAAGTTATGTCAGTTTACCGAGTCTGTTACTTTGTTTTCGTCAATAAACCCTGGTCCAAACTGCACTTGGTCGCCCTGCTCCATTTCGATTCGTGACAGAATGATCCGACCATCACAGCAACCAGCGCGTGGACCTTTCTCCATCAGCTCCCGCCCCGACGCCCAATCCACGTCCGTCGTCCGAGCTTGTTCCAGCGCCATGGGCTCCGCGGCCGCCATCGGACTTTGCTCCAGCGGCGCCGGACCCGCGGCCGCCATTGGAGTTCCCACCGGCGCCATCGGCTCCGCGTCCACCATCGGACTTCGCTCCAGCGACGCCGGATGCACGTGCTCCATCGGGATAAACCTTTGCACCGCCAGATCCGCGGCTGTCGCCGGACTTCGGCCAGCGCCATCGGACTCGCGGCCGCCATCGGGCCTACCCCAGCGTCACCGGAGGCGGCATTGCCGGGCCTCGTGCCAACAATGCCGGACCCGCGATCATCAGAGACCCTGCTCCCACTGCTGAAACACATGTCTGACTCCTGCTGCTCTGGCTTCCTGTATGCCGCCGTGTGTGCGGCTGTGACTCTTGCCGCTGCACGCGGTTCTGACTCTCCATTTGCCGCAGAGTGCGGTTCTCTTTCCCCGAGTTTCCGCCAATTGCGGTTCTGTTTCCCCGAGTTTCCGCCGATTGCGGTTCTGTCTCCAAGTTTCCGCCGATTGCGGTTCTGTCCCCGAGTTTCCGCCGATTGCGGTTCTGTCCCAGAGTTTCCGCCGAGTGCAGTTCTGTCCTTGAGTTTCCGCCGAGTGCGGTTCTGTCCCCGAGTTTCCGCCGAGTGCGGTTTCTGTTCCCCAGTTGCCACCTAGCGCGGTTCGTACTCTCCATGTGCCGTGGAGCGCGGTTCGGACTTTGTAACAGACCAGTGGGGGTCATTTGGAATGGTGCGCTTACCACCCCGCTCCATGTGGGGGTTTGGGTTTTTGAGATGTCGGGAGCCGTCCCTTGTGGTGGTGGTGGTGGGGGGGGGGTTACTGTCACGACTCGTCCCCGATCGTGTCCATATTGTCATAGTTTCTGTCCGTGTGTCTGTGTGCTCGCCCCTCTTCTTTTGTGTGCCCATGATCAGTGTGATCATTCTCACCTGCCTCTCATTACCTGTCTCGTATTTAAGTCTTGTCTGCGTGTCTCTCCCCGGTCGGATCATTGTTGTTGTGTTAATGTCATGATGTCTTTTGTCTCACGTCTCTGTTCAGTTTCTGTTGTTGGTTTTGTTAGTAAGTTACGTCAGTCTGCCGAGTCCTTTAGTTTGTGTTCTCCAATAAACCCTGGTCCAAGCTGTACTTGGTCGCTCTGCTCCATTTCGATTCATGACAAGAACATGCACACAGGGAGGGCCGGAGGTGGAATTGAATGCGCAATCTCTGCACTGTAAGCGGACGTGCTAACCAGTGCGCCAAAGGTAGAATATGCACACAGGGAGGGCCGGAGGTGGAATCGAACCTGCAACCTCTGCACTGTAATCGGACTTGCTAACCAGTGCTCCACTGTGCCGCTGAAGTTAAATGAATGTTTTTAAATGGGCATAATCCCTACACGATCATGTCATCAAATGGTTATTTAAGTTTTATATGACAGAATTATGATTAGATTATGATAGACTTGGAATCTTTATTATCAGTAGTTACATTATTTTCGTAGCATCAAAGAAACGTTTGTAGTTAGTACCCCTTACAATTCCTGTTTTGTGTGTTTGTGCTTGTCTGATTTAAGTTCTTGCTGAGCCTGCAGATAGAATTGTATATTAAAATGTTGAACTCAGTTTTTAACGGTGTATCACATGACCAGGTAAGTAGCCAAAAGGTGGCACAAATTTCCCGGTAAAATCATTTCAAAGCAGATGTCCAGCATTTGAAATGGTAAATGTTTGTACGATCAGTTATGAGGGTTGATAATGGGGACGTTTGCCTCTTGATTTTTTTTCCTAAATATGACTGAAAGTTACATGGAATTGTGTTTTTCCCCTTTGGCTACAGAGTGATGTGCTAGCCAGATAGCAACTGTCAAACCACATTGTTTCGGCAAGTTTAATTTCAGCAAATGTGACAAACTGGCAGCGCTTGCTATTATTAATCATTTTGTTTCCACCACAAAGAGACTCCTTGAGGATGTCTTTAATTTATTCCTTATTTGAGTAGAGCGATTCATGCTGACACAATGACGCTTTTGATTACATTTGATTTTCAGCACATCGTGAGGCTGCATTTTATCTAAGATGTTAAATAAAATGTAAATCAATTAAATACTTGGACCCTCCATTGGGGTGTACTTTTCACTTTATGACCAAAGCACATTACTGACTCTCAATAATACAAGCTACTTTCTTGACCGGAACAAAAAAGGGAATAGAATAGGTGATGGATAAGACAATCACAAGCAGACCTATTAAAGCTTAGTTCGTAGGCGCGTAACAATTTATCTATTTATAATACATGTACTGATGTGTCAGCCCTGCGACCCAGCTGTATTGATCTGCGATGAACTAGTACAGTGATGCAGGCCACACATCGAAACAACATCATTTTTATGCTATTGATTGACTGAATCGCTGTAAATGTAAGTTTGAACGTTATTTTGAAAAATTTTCTATCGTGCACGTCATCTCCAGTCGGTGCCTAGAATTTATTTCAGGCACATAATATGGATCATGGAGGCGAGAAAAAGGAGATTTTTAAGACCAAACAATGTGTTTGTTTAGTGTAGAGACATTTGGGATTTTACAAGAAAGGGGAGCATCTTGACTGTTGTATAGACTTTGCAAATGCTGAGTGAAATATAACGGAAACACTACAATTTGTCGACACATCTTGACCAGACCCAAGACAACATAAACGGCAATGTTACAAGAGTCAAATCTGTTAGGGTTTACAGATGATCTTGATGGTATGATGATGTTGGAATGTAGACTAGAATTATTCATTTTGTTTAAACCTTTTACCTTTCCTTGACTCTGAAAAGTTTAACCATTCAGTTGTTGAAACTTTCCAAATGGTATGGAAACATTCTTGCTTAGTTAGTCATCTAAAATGCTCCACTAGTTTTTGTTTCCACAACCTTGTAAAACAATGAGCTGGGACCCTCCACACTGATTAACCAGTTGCTGAGGTGACCACCAAACATGTCCAATGTCACCCCCACCCTGCTTCTCAATAAATATGCTCTTGCAAGAGGCCTGAGCCAGACCTCATTCGATCATCGCTTTACGCACAGCGACGAATGGTTCTCCATTTGCAAATGCTTAAAAAGGGCATACTGTCTCCCGTGTGGTTCTTGCAAAAATAAGTTAAAGTGAGCACCACTCTAACCTGCTGCTTTTTTGTATCTTGTTAGGGCAGCAGAGTGTTGATTTACTATGAGAGATCATGTGACAGTCACACATTACAGTATTACAGTATAGGTGCCTGAAAATTAGATCCAGTCCAGTCAATCACACCAAAATTTCTCACTTGAATTTTCTTTCAATTAAATCAACCACTGACCTTTCAGTTTTACTGTGGAAAACAATGGAGTCTGCATTTCTTTGGTCTGGAGAAGATTTGGGCTCATCAGCTCATTACACTTACATGGACACACTCATTCAAAGAAGTAAGTGATCTGTACACTAACCTGTTGTCTCCATTAGTGTGGTAGGACAGGCTGTGATGTTCCATAGGCAACAACAGCACTACAATGAAACGGTCATCACACCCTACCTAGCCTAGGTCTGTTTTTTTTGCATCACCTGCATTGTCTGCAGCAATGAAGGTTAACCATTATGCAATGAAATGGTAGAATTGTATTATTGACACTGAGTATTCACTTCTAACCAGTGGATCGTTGTTTCTCTAAGGAGGATAAGTGGTATAGAAAATGTACATTTTTGACAGAATTCTCAATAATTGAAACTACTGGGTCAAAAACAACCCAATATGAGATAACATTTGTACAAAACAAGCACTTTTTGTGCATAACAAACTAAAAAATTAGATTGACCCAAATCAGAAGAAGAACGGTGTGTGTAAGTAGGGGAAGTGTGAGTGTGGCCAGCGATGGACTGGAGCACATTATCCATCCATCCATTTTCTGTACCGCGTAGTCCCCACTGGGGTCGCGGGCGTGCTGGAGCCTATCCCAGCCGTCATCGGGCAGTAGGCGGGGGACGCCCTGAACCGGTTGCCAGCCAATCGCAGGGCACACAGAGACAAACAACCATTTGCACTCGCACTCACACCTAGGGACAATTTGGAGTGTTCAATCGGCCTACCAAGCATGTTTTTGGGATGTGGGAGGAAACCGGAGTGCCCGGAGAAAACCCACGCGGGCCCGGGGAGAACATGCAAACTCCACACAGGGAGGGCCGGAGGTGGAATCGAACCCGCACCCTCCTAACTGTGAGGCGGACGTGCTACCCAAGTGCGCCACCGAGCCGCCTGGAGCACATTATAATATTGGTAAATTCATTGATATGTACATATCTACGCGCAATGACGCACGCACGCGCACACACACACACACACACACACACACGTGCACACACACACGCGCACACACACACGTGCACACACACACACACACACACACACCTACACAAACACACACAAACAAACGCGCACACACCCACCACACTGTTTCAATACCTCTCCTACGCTTCGTTGATTAAGGCCTCTGCAAAAACAATCAGTTTGACAACTGCTAGGATTATTTTAAACTGCAATTAAATTCATCCTCCTATTACTGCATGCTAGATTAAACAGTTAATGATATTGAGTTTGGAATGGAAAGTAATTTAAGTTATTGTCACAGAACCTGTTGCCACAAATACAAATGAGCTCTAAAAACAGTCAAGCACTAAGGATTATTTGCTTTTTTAAATTAATTGATAATTCTTTGGACCCTGAAATGGAATTGTATTTTGCTGTACGTATATATACTACCACAATTACCGTAATTTTCGGACTATAAGTCGTTTTTTTTTTTTTTTCATAGTTTGGGTGGGGGGGCGACTTATACTCAGGAGCGACTTATATATGTTATTTTTTTTCAAAAACTTACAAAAAAAAAAAAAGTGAAACCGCGATAAACGAACCGCAATGTAGCAAGGGATTACTGTAATTTGAATTTCAAGTGACGACAGCAGCGCAACGTCGCGTCAGCAGCAGCTCGTCGAGTCAATCTTTGTCCTTTATGTAAACAACCGCCGCGCTGCTGTCGCAGCGTTGCAACAACACGTGCGCAACAACAGGCTAAACGATAGGTATGCTAACGTGACATAAACACAAACTAAGAGCTGAGAACGGCCCTGACATAAAATTCTGAGTTATTCAAAAAACTATTAGATAAATAACACGTTAATAAAATCATCTGCGTCACTCCAATTCATTAAATCCATCAATCGTCCTTTGTCAACAATGTGTGCGCGCCGCTGACGGCTCTTGCACTTCAAAATATTCCACAGGCCCATATAACGATATATAAATTATATATCAAATAACTATTATATAAGCAATAATGTTATCAAACCATCTGTGCACTCTAAATCATTAAATCCATCGATCAAATTCCTCGTCCTTTGTCAACATCGCCGCGCGTGCGCCCTGACGTCAGCCTCGTCGTTATTCCACAGATCTACTATATTGTAGCGTTAACAAAGTTCAAGGAAAGACGTGGGTTTGATAAACGGCTCTTTATTTAACAAAACAAACTTACAGGCGTATGGCGGCGTGGACTTCGAGCCACGGAAGTGGAAGAGAGTTCCATAGAATAGGACCGGGCGTGCGTAAAAGCCATGATCGAGCCTCATCCACCGTCCTCGGACAGCTACCCGGCCGAGCGCCGGTGCCCGACTTCAATCCACGGAAGTGAAAAAGAGCTCCTTCGAGTGACGCGCGACGTCGCGCTGCTGACGTCAGCAGCCCTTCAGCAAAGCGCCAATCACATGTGCTGCTTCTTCTTCTTCTACTACTACTTTGGGATTTGGCTTCATAGAGATAAATAGAAACACTAGATGATCGCTTTAGCTGGTTGACGACGTGCAGACCTGTCCACCATTTTGAACTGGGAGTCACGGGAAATGGTCATGCTGACGTCAGCAGCGCGACGCGACGTCGCGTCAGCAGCTCGGCGGTTGTTTACATAACGGACAAAGATCGACTCGTCCAGGGATGGTGGAAGAGGCTCGGACAATGCTTTTACGCACGCCCGGTCCTACTCTACCGAGCTGTCTTTCACCACACGCTTGTAAGTTTGTTTTGTTAAGTAAAGAGCCGTTTACCAAACCCACGTCTTTCCTTGAACTTTGTTAATGCTACGATATAGTTATATAGTAGATCTGTGGAATAACGACGAGGTTGACGTCAGGGCGCACGCGCGGCGATGTTGACAAAGGATGAGGAATTTGATCGATGGATTTAATGATTTAGAGTGCACAGATGGTTTGATATCATTGTTGCTTATATAATAGTTCTTTTATATATAATTTATATCTCGTTATATGGGCCTGTGGGATATTTTGAAGTGCAAGAGCCGTCAGCGGCGCGTACGCATTGTTGACAAAGGACGATTGATGGATTTAATGAATTAGAGTGACGCAGATGGTTTTATTAACGTGTTATTTATGTAATAGTTGTTTGAATAACTCTGAATTTTACGTCAGGGCCGTTCTCAGCTCTTAGTTTGTGTTTATGTCAAGTTAGCATACCTATCGTTTAGCCTGTTGTTGCTCGTTCATGACTGTTCTTGGTGTTGGATTTTGTAGAATAAATTGCCCCCCAAAATGCGACTTACTGTTTTTTTCCGTGTATAGTGCGCCCCCATGTATAGTACGCACCCTAAGAATGGCATGCTGATGCTGGGAAAAAGCTTGTACCCATGTATAATACGCACCCAATTTTTATGAATTTAAAAAAAAAAAAATTTTTTTTTTTTTTTTTTTTTTTTTTTTAAGTCCCAATGATCGTCACACACGCAGGGAGGCAATGGGTCTCATTTTTATAGTCTTTGGTATGGTCTTAACTAGGCTGGATGTAATTTTTTTTGTTGGCGTTGATTTCTCCGACTGCCCGTAAACGCACCACCCCGCTCCGTGCGCGCACGGGAAAGAGGCGGCTCTGTATGGGAGAGACGTTGAAGAGGAATAAAAACACCCTTGGAAACCAAAACTTGCCCCTCGTCGTGACTCGGAGCCGCAACAAATGTTTCGGATTTGTGTAGGGTACATTGTGACAGACAGCAAACTAGCAGGTGATCGAGCGAGCGTCTGATACAAGAGCATTGCGGTCGTATGGAGCGTGTTTGAAGTGAACAGAAGAGACGAAAGGAACAAGGCAAAGTGTTGTGAAATAAAATATTACATGTAATACGCATTTTGTTATTTGCTGATTGAAACTGCTAATTAAACTGTGAATTGAAACTAATAGGAAGAAAACATATCTCGTTCTTAATATAGCTGACGTGTCTTGCGCATACGTTCTGCGCATCTGTAATGGCGGCCTCCGTATGACATCCGGTCCGCGATGGAGATTAAAAACAAACAATATTTGACAATAACACACCATCAAGGATTGCACCATCGCATCAAACGATGTGTCGTCAATTATGGATTTTTTTGACTAAGTGTGTTGGGCACGATGGCTGAATGCGATGCGCGATTGACAACAAACAAGAAGAAAGGTGATTTCAAGTTTTATTTCGAGGGAGATTTGTCATGTCTCGTCCCCAGTTTTGCTAAGTGTCTAGGTTGCCATAGTTTCTGTTCGCCTCGCCCCTCTCTTCCTGTGTCACCTCAATCGATGTAACGTGTTTTGTATTTAAGTCCTGTCTGCCCCTCGCTCACCGTTGGATCATTGCATGTGTTACTGTCATTCTGTTCCTGTCTTTGGTACTGTCACCCTGTCTTTTTGTTCCACGACTTTGTCGGTCAGTCCTGTTGTTGGTTTTGTTGTACCATGACTTTCTTTAAAAAAAAAAAAAAATTTAAAAAAAAAAAATTAAAAATTTTTTTTCTGTACCCATGTATAATACGCACCCCAGATTTTAGGACAATAAATTAGTAAAATTTTGCGCACTATACACGGAAAAAAACGGTATACTCCGGAGCGACTTATATATGTTTTTTTTCGCTTTTTGGGGCATTTTATGGCTGGTGCGACTTATACTCCAGTGCGACTTTTAGTCCGAAAATTACGGTACCCAACAAAAAGAAACAGACCACATAGAGGCAGCTAAGTAGGCAAAGGAGTGAATGACACAATGATGGGTACTGTGGTATCTCAGATGATTTGGAAAGGTTTCTGGTACCTTGCTGTTAGTCATGACTATGATGATTTCATAAATTGTTGCATTTTCCATATGTACTTTCATCCCTGACCCTCCAATCCAAAATAACGTACCAAAAGACTGAACCACTGCTGCCCTAAATGTATGTGAATAAATGCATTTACTGTATGTAAATGTAGAGTCTGCACTATATGTGATGATTCATGTCCAGTGTTGATTCCAATCCAGCCTCCTACCGTTTTGTACATCCAAAATGTGATGTTTATCGAGAGTCCATCCTCCAATGTTGGAAGCATCCATCTCGTAGCCTTGTAAAACGGCCGTTCTCTTCTCCCACAGGATCAGGTCCAGGCAAGACTCGTATTCAAACCCCACCGACACTAAGCGACAAAGCGAGTTCATGGTCAGTTATTCAGCTGCTTCATGGACCTGTGCTCCCGCCAAATAAATACTAGTACGATCCTGTCATTCAAAGAAAAGCAAACATCACTGGTTTATAACCACAGAGAGAGGCTTTTAACCTCTATCTTTCTGCTTTATCAACTGACTCCCACTGTTGCTTTTCCAAGGGTTTTCGACATACACACACACGCACACACACGCGCACCCTCCCCCCCACACACACACGCACAAACAGTTTGATAACTTCTGTTCAGAGCTGTCTGCCGTCACTACAACATTACAATGTCAAGGGGTGGGACATCTGACAAATCATTGTGCAAACTTATAAACACATACACACGAGCAGTATTAAACTTTCATGAAGCTGCCAGCTACTTATTCTGCCATTTCGATTGTGTGAAAATATTTGGTTTTAAAGTAGTTATTTCAGAGAAACAGATGGAGACTAAATGTTTTCAGATGGAGAAAAAAAAAATCACATTAGCAATGCAACTGTATCATTATATTGCTCATTAAAATAAATAAAACAAAAACAAAACAATGTTGTATTGCAATACCAACTATATCAGTATCACAATTGATAGGTCTCTCAGAAAATGTGAATGAAGCTACCACAAAAAAACATGGGTTGTCCACCCCATCAAAGGAACATAACAAAAAATATTTCCCCACCCCCAGGGATCAATAAAGTTTCAATCAAAAAAGGACCCCAAAAACAACAACATTGAAAATAAATCAGCAAACCCGTGAATCCACAGGAGCCAAGCTACGATTATGAGGGCCACGATAGTAAAGGAAACATTCTCTCCCCACTCCCCCCAAAAAGAAAAAAAACATTCTTCCCTTGAATTTTCATGAATTTTTTTGGAGTGGGTGTTAATTGAGGGTGCACTCAAGAGCGTGGATGCGGGTCATATGCGATCCACCAGGTTCCAGTTGGCCATCTCTGATCTAGCTACTATGAATGGAAAAAAAAAAAAAACTTTTACAGAGTTACTTACCAACTCCCTCTGATAGTCCATAAACACGTTGGCCATAAGCATCTGTCTTGTCCCAAATGAAGGTGTAAGAAAGATTTGGCTGAGCTGGGAACCATTTTTGGAAGAGACGTCCCACCACAGCCACCATCAAATGAACCTGGAGACAATAAGAATTGTATCTTTCCCTTAACATATCTTCATGAATATATTTCAAAACTCACCTTCATCAGGTTAAAAGGTATAGATGACTGTGTCATGGTGACTTTGACGACTGGCTTATAACCTGCAGCTCTTGAACTTAGGTAGATCAGGTTGAGATAACTGCCAGGGATTGCGGTTTCTTCTTGTAAAACCTGTGGATCAGAATAAGATAAAAAAAAAAAAAGAATCATTAGCACTATGATTGGATAGAACTCTAAAAACAGTTGAGTCAAACATTTGGGTCAAAAATGGATCAAGCCACAATTTGGGTGAATTTAACCAAACGTTCTAGTTTTCTTTGTACAAAACAATCCATTTTTTGTTTTGTTTTGTTTTGTGGTTTTCTTTGAACAAAACAACCCATTTTTTGGGTTTGGTCAAATTGACCCAAGTAGTGGATCATCATTTGGTCATTTTGACCCAAATTGGATTTTTTTGAACCCATCTGTTTTTAGAATGCGATTGATGATGATGATGATAGAACTTTATTCATCCCACAGCGGGGAAATTTACTTTTCACAGCAGCGCATACGAGTGCAAGAATACAAGTGCCAAAATTTCAACAAAAGGATAAATAACGGACAAGGACAAAGACAAGTGCCGCTAGTAGAGACGAAACACAATTATATCAGGTGCCACGCATGTTGTACAGTCTGACAGCAGAAGGACCTGCAGAATCGTTCCTTCCTACACCGTGGATGTAATAGTCTGCTGCTAAAGGAGCTGCTCAGGGACCGCACAATGTCATGGAGGAGGTGAGAGGTGTTGTCCATGATGGATTTCAGCTTAATTAACGTCCTCCTCTCACCCATAACCTCAATGGAGCCCAGGGAACAGCTCAGGACAGAGCTCGCTCTCCTGACCATCTTATTCAGTTTCCCCCTGTCCCGGTCAGTACTGCCCCCACCCCAGTAGACTACAGCGTAGAGGATGGCTGAGGCCACCACAGAGTCATAGAAGGTTTTGAGGAGAGCCCTGCACACACTGAAGGACCTCAGTCTCCTCAGCAGGTGGACGCGACTCTGGCCCTTCTTGTACAGGACGTGGGTGTGATCAGTCCAGTCCAGTTTGTTATTAAGGCGAACACCCAGGAATTTTTAGTTCTCCACTACCTCAATGTCCGATCCCTGGATGTTCACCGGGTGCTGTCCTCCCGAAGCTCACAATCATTTTCACAATTATCTTTCTAACCTTATTTTTATTGCTATCCTCTGTTGGCAAATAATTTTGAAATGTACGTGTTTTTTTGTACAGTTCAACTATAACGTTATCATGAAAGTGATGATGATGGGAGTGTATAATAAATACAAATACCTTCACCTATTATGCACCCTTATTAGCTGGTGACCAGCCTAAGGTCTACCCTACTTCTTGCTCAGTTCACTGGGATAGGCTCAAGCTTACTCATGCAGAAAATGGATGCTGTGGTTGATAGATGGACGGACCATCATAATGTTTATCGGGCAGTCATTGGAGATGACTCAAAACTGGGAGAAGAATACTTGGTGATCTACCACAGATAGAATAAATAGTGTGAGGCAACGAAGTTTTGTTCATTTTGATTGAAAACACGGTCAGGTGTGTTGGTAATGAAATCTGGCTGCACTTGAAACATCCTTTCAAGTAATGTCTCCTAAACAGCGGGGAAGAGTCCTCACCTGTGCTACATCTTTGAAGACATGTTCAAGTACATATTTTATCAGGTGTACCTGCATGTAAAGAACAAGCAGGAGGGCTGCTTTGATTTAGATCATGACACATGCAGCATACCACCCTCCTCGACCTGTTGATGTTCACTGTGATTTTTTTTTTATTCATTAGTTTTAAATGTGCTATATTTTAATTTTATACAGACACATGACTACTATCTTTTTGACTTTTCAAAACAAAGGTTATGCAAAATGATGAATGTTTTGTGTGCATATGTGCATTTGCATACGGTATGGTTAAAACTTTGAATGTGTGGGTTTTACTGAGTGCAAGACCAACAGCATAAATTGAATGTGAATGTGTTGAACCAGAAGAAGGTGAGAAGCCACATAAAAAGGAAAGAACTGTGATGTCAATAGTGGGACACCTCAGAGTTGGTGGAATGTTGGGGCAATGATCTAAAAAAGCCACTGGGAAAGGGAGGAACAATAAAAATGCTAATCTGCAAAAACTCAACTGAAAGGGCTTTGGAATGGAGGGTCACTCTTTTGAGTCACATACTAAAAGGGTAAATTCCAAAATGTGTGTCACACATACTGAATATTACCAAGAAAGATCAGACAGGATATCAGTATGTATTCATGTAAACACTGCTAATTCTAATGAATAGAAGGGACGTGTCTTTGTAAATTACTTTCATACAATGTATCTGAATTTCAAAGATATGTATTTTTCTTTCATCCTTGTGAGAATTGGTGCATGACTAAAACGTGTGGACCTCATGGTCTCAAAAAGGTGTCCTTCCTTGATCTATTTTGATTCCATTTGTTAGATATTTTCGTACTGCACTATTGCCTTTTCATTAGCCACACATTTAGTGTCTATTGCAGATCCATTACGTCTCCTTTTAAACAGGCCTCTCCTCTCCTCTCCTCTAGTGCAGAGGTCCCCAGTCTGCGGACCGGTACCGGTCCGTGGGTCACTTGGTACCAGGCTGCCAAGCCGCACAGAAAAAAAAAAAAATGTATCGACGATCAATTACCGTAATTTGCGGACTAAAAGTCGCTCCGGAATATAGGTCGCATTAGCCATAAAATGCACAATAACGTGAAAGAAAACATATATAAATCGCTCCGGAGTATAAGTCGTATTTTGGGGGGAAATTTATTCGACAAAATCCAACACCAAGAACAGACATGAACGAGCAACAACAGGCTAAACGATAGGTATGCTAACGTGACATAAACACAAACGAAGAGCTGAGAACGGCCCTGACGTAACATTCAGATTTATTAAAAAAACTATTACATAAATAACACGTTTATAAAACCATCTGTGTCACTCCAATTCATTAAATCCATCGATCGTCCTTTGTCAACAATGGGTGCGCGCTGCTGACGGCGCTTGCACTTTAAAATATTCCACAGGCCCATATAACGATATATAAATTAGATATCAAATAACTATTATATAAGCAATAACATTATCAAACCACCTGTGCACTCTAAATTATTAAATCCATCGATCAAATTCCTCGTCCTTTGTCAACAACGCCGTGCGTGCGCCTTGACGTCAGCCTCGTTGTTATTCCACAGATCTAGTATATAACTATATTGTAGCGTTAACAAAGTACAAGGAAAGACGTGGGTTTGGTAAACGGCTCTTTATTTAACAAAACAAACTTCCAGGCGTGTGGCGGCGTGGACTTACAGCCACGGAGGTGGAAGAGAGATCCATAGAATAGGACTGGGCGTGCGTAAAAGCCATGACCGAGCCCCATCCACCGGACAGCCACCCGGCCGAGCGCCGGCCCCCGACGTCTATCCACGGAGATGAAAGAGAGTTCCGTAGAGTAGGACCGGGCGTGCGTAAAAGCCATAATAGTTTTTCAAACCTTCTGTGTCACTCCAAATCCTTAAATCCTTCAAAGTCTTCGTCCTCCGTGTCACTTAGAAACAAAGCCGCTAATGATGCCGGTAGTACGTGGGGCTCTTCGTCATCTTCGTCATCCCGTGATCAATCTTTGTCCTTTTTGTAAACAACCGCTGCTGACGTCGCGCCGCTGACGTCGCGCCGCTGACGTCGCGCCGCTGACGTCGCGCCGCTGACGTTGCGCCGCTGACGTCACTTGAAATTCAAATTACAGTAATCCCTTGCTACATCGCGGTCCCACTTTTTTGGGGGGGAAAATTTTTGAATAAATTCACATATAAGACGCTCCTTATTATAAGTCGTCCCCCCACCCAAACTATGAAAAAAAACCGCGATTTATAGTCCGGAAATTACGGTAATTCAGGTCAAGATGCTCGTCCCGGTCACGTGACATGTTTCCCCAGGCAAGCCCAAAAAGCTAGCAAAAATGAGTAAGAATTTATTTTGAAAAATATAAAAAAAATTTTGGTTCAGGTCAAGACGCTCGTCTCGGTCACGTGATATGTCACTGCCGTCGAGCCCGCAAAGCAAGCAAATATGAGCAAGAAACAGAGATGTTTGGAAAACTTCTTCGGAAAGAGAAAAAAAGCCCAATGAGGAGATGGAAGAAGAAGAAGAGACTACGACTTCTAAGAAAAGGAAAGCTGCATTTTTCTGTAAATTTCTGGAGTCCCACTTAAAATATGGATTTATCGCCATCTTATCTCATATCGTGAGTCTGACGCGCCAAGCCCAGTCTGCATACATAACATGTGGCGACAGGCTAGCTAACAAGGCAATGAAGCCTACAAAACTGCTTCGGCACATGGACACCAAGCATCCTGTATTAAAAGACAAACCTTAACCACTTTGGGTGTCATTGTCTTCGATTATCCCTAGGTGGGACCGGCTCGTTTCTGAGAAACAAGCTCAGTGCTCCCATTAATTCAATGTAATTAATGCAATGTAATTAATTCAATGCAGCGAACGAACAAGATGGACGAACTGCTGCTCCTCACTTCAAGGAACACGGACTTCAGCAGATCCGCCGCGCTGTGCTTTGTTGAAACGTGGCTGAGCGAACGAACCCCCCAACACGCCGTGGAGCTAGCGGGGTTTAGGCTAACTCGTGCAGACCGCAGCACGGAGCTCTCCGGAAAATCAAAGGGAGGTGGTGTCTGTTTCTACATTAATGAACGTTGGTGTACTGATGTCACGGTGTTGAAAGAGTTTTGCAGCCCTCTCCTAGAAACACTTTTCATAAACTGCCGGCCGTTCTATTCAAGTCAAGTCAAGTCAAGTTTATTTGTATAGCCCTAAATCACAAGCAGTCTCAAAGGGCTTCACATAGACAGAAATTGCCAATTATTCTCAAAGCATCCCCTGATCTTAAGCTCCCAAAAGGGCAAGGAAAAACTTAAACACCCCTACCGGGGGAAAATGAGAAACCTTGAGAAGGGACCACAGATGGAAGGATCCCCCTTTCAGGATCACCAGGTTGAAATGGATGCAGAGAGGGCACAAATGATACAACATGAAAATCAATGAAATAAAAAGTGGATGTCCATGTCAGAGCAGAGGGCTGCCGAAGGAGCCCTCAATTGTCCTGGCAGTGTCTTCGAGGAGGTTGAGCTGCAGTTCCCCCATCCTGAATTGGCCCACGAGAATCCAGATAGCCCTTTCAGCATGGGTGCCACCTAACCACCTCCCCGGACGTGACTTCTCCTCAATCGTCATGGCGGCTGTACATTCCACCACACGCACGTGCAAGTGAAGCCACGCAGATGCTGGCTGACCAGGTAACAGACATGGAGAAACTTCTACCAAATTCACTAATCATTGTTCTGGGTGGGTGATCTTAACAGGGCGAAACTCGCACACGAACTCCCCAGATACAGACAGCACGTAACGTGTCCCACCAGAGGGGCACAGACTCTGGACCACTGCTACACCGTGATCGAGGATGCATACCACTCTGCGGCTCGTGCAGCTTTAGGACTCTCGGACCACTGTCTAGTTCATTTGATCCCGGCCTACAGGCAGAAACTAAAAACTTCTAAGCCTGTGGTGAGGACTGTGAGGAAGTGGACAGTGGAGTCAAGGCAGGACCTCCAAGCCTGCTTTGACTGCACCGATTGGGGATTTTTCGAGGCTGCACCTTTAGACTTGCATGAACTCACTGACACTGTCACATCATACATCGGGGTGGGGCTCTGTATGTGCATGTATGTGTGGCAATATACAATTACCTTCCAATAAGAGCAACCTCTAGAACGCCAACATGTGCATATCACTCTGGAACCAAGATTGTTACATTTGGTAGCTCAATCAAGGAGGGTATTTCCTTCAACTTAATCTGGACATGGAGAACAAGACAATCTTCCTATTTAATGCACAATTGACATCTCAGTCTTTATTATCTATATAGATATTTATGACTACATATACAGGGTCCGGCAAAATGATCTGAAACATTTGTAAGTTTAATAAAAGGGAAATAAATTCAAGAAATAAATGTTTCGTTTCGTTTTATTTCATTTCATTTCATTTTCGTTTAGTTTTCTAATAATGTTATTTTGTTTCACTTCACTGAATCTTTTATATCAAACAAATTATTTTAGGTGCATTACCTGACATGTTTCGGCGGGGTAACGGAGAACCCGCCGAAACATGTCAGGTAATGCACATAAAATAATTAGTTTGATAAAAAAGAACCAGTGAAGTGATTAAAAAGGAAAAACAAGATGAGCTTAGTACAACTGTTATTTTGTTTCGTTTCAGTTGCTCACATGAAATGGACAGGTGAGCATCGCGCTTTCATTGTGGAAACGTTAATCAAGAACGAATCTGTAACTGCAACACAACGAGGGTTCCGTTTGCGCTTGAGACTTGGTAGACATGATCCCGTACCTGCTCGAAACACAATCTCGTTATGGGTTACTAACTCCAGAGCCAGTGGATCAGCATTGAAAATAAAATCAACCGGCCGACCTCGCACTGCCAGAACTCCAGAAAATGTAGCAGCGGTAAGACCAAAATAAAATTATTCGAAAACAAAACGAAAATGAAATGAAACGAAACAAAACAAAACAAAACAAACAAACAAAATGGCATTATATGTACTTTATGAAAAAAAAAAAAGCTTTTGTTTCTTTAATTTATTTGCATTTTATTAAACCTACAAATGTGTCGGATCATTTTGCTTGACCCTGTAGTTGTATGTATGTTATGGAAAAAAAAAGATCTAAATCTGTTTTTTTAATGAATACCTGTGGAAACGCTGGCAAAAATCATTTAGTCCCTCTAAAGAGAAGGAAATCGGTAATAATGCTGACCAAAAAAACAACACAGATGACAGATGTCTGCAGTGACTATTTCATAATAAAAACATAACCTTGAGCCCCAAGCCAGTTTTTTTTTTCATTTCATTTCATTTCAAGTCAACACCATATGCTGAAAAAACAATAAATGTCATCACGTTTATGCACTGTTGGGCATGCAAGCATGATGGATGAAGCTAATTTGTTGCTCTTCATTAACATTTAAATTTGATCACTTTAAAATGTCACATTTGCGCGCAGAAAGAACCCCAGACTGCATCCTTGCCCCATATGTCCATCTAGCCTCCTATTTAATATTTCTGACCTGGGTTTCTGGTATGATGGGGCCATCCTCAGGTGAACTTCTGTAGAACATTGACAGTGGGGGTGCGACAATGACAGGACTGGGTCTGACAAAACCACTCAGGTCACAGCTGGGAATGTCATTTTCCTCCTGAAACAAATGTTGTCAGACAAATGTTTCCATTATTAGTTGTCACTTGACTGACTATGCAGCAATAACAAGGCCTGTATGATGTGTCTCAGCAAAGGTCCAGGACTGGTGTCACAGTCACAACATTCAATTTCAGAATTTCAAATCCAAACTACAAATTTTCCCAATTGAAGTAATCCCGCGAGAGACTAATGCTTGTTGCCAGCCTTTGGTGTCATACGTTAATGTAACACAAATGCTGCTGATTAGGTCAATAAAAACAATACAGTTTATGCAACCACCTTGTTGTCATGGCATTTACGTAAGTTATTTTATTGGACAACATTTTCTATTGAGCTATCTCTTTTGTTTTTTCAAATTATTGGAAAAAATGTTTTCAAAAAGGCAGTGTACAGTGTAAATTGAGAGGATTGTTATAAAGCTTATTCTGTACTAGGGAAGCATTCTTGCCTGAGCCAGTAATGAAAACAGACATAGCTCACCTTCTTCATGACCAGAGTGTCCATCACATAGAATACCTTCCAAGGCACCCACACAGTTCGATACTGGGTCAAGAACGGAGCACGTTCGAAACTTAATGTCAGGGATGCTCCACCATTGGCCAGTAAATCGAACCTGCAGCATATAGGATACGAATGGAATTGAAATGAAAAACATTTGGACAATAGACGTCATTCAGCTGCTTCTGAAAATATTTAAAAAATGGTTAGAACGATCAAACGTGGCACATTCAACTGGGCAAATATCAATAGTTGCTGAGTTACGTAATACGTATATATATATAAAGTGTCTGGCAGTGATGAAATTAGAGTATAGCTGAATAGGAAATAATTTACATTAAGTTGCAGTATTA
The DNA here is from genome assembly GCF_033458585.1 of Syngnathus typhle. Lineage (NCBI taxonomy): Eukaryota > Metazoa > Chordata > Actinopteri > Syngnathiformes > Syngnathidae > Syngnathus > Syngnathus typhle. Next base: position 21,499,776 of record NC_083740.1, read on the forward strand.
GCAGTATATATTAAATGCTTATATACGCACATGCCATCGTTCCGTGTAACAGTGTATCCATGTTCAGGGTAGTGGACGAATGACACATTGACTCCAATCAGGGGTGTTCCATCAGCTGTCAAAACCTGACCACGGATTACTGACACCAAACTGGAAAAGAGGAAAACAAGACTTTGTTATTTGCAGAAGGCTGCTTCCTTGTTATTTACATTATCTTGAAAAAACTCCATGAAACAGGTTATGTTTCAGAAAAACATAACTTTTGCATTATTTATTCAAGCCACATCATCTTGGTTTAAACATTTATGCAGATGACCTATTAGTAAATCATAATTAATAACACAGTTTGAAAAACTCAATGGGCACTCGTGAAACTGCATTTAGTGCCTTACATTAACACTACAACAACTATAATATGCATTTTCAAATATGGCCTCAGCACAAAGTCTCTTAAAATTACAACTCATAGTTTAAGTGCAGTTTCATTACTATAGTGTAGACATGCAAATAATAGAATAGGATATTGTAATAAATTCTGATTCTGATCGTCCTGAATTGTCCAACAGTGCCATATGGTCAATGATACAAAGAGCTATATTTCTAAAAGAGTGGATTTTACTGCAATGATGGTGTGAGTATAAGACTTTCAATATACTGTGTATTACTTCAATTGTAGGACGAGCCGCAATCTTACCTTTTATTGAATGGACTGTCACTGGATATGACATGAGTGGACTCAGGACCAAGGAGGAAGTGGATGCGCTGGTAGAAAGACCTGGCAGTCTGAAGAAAAGAAGAGCAACAATCAAAATCTATGCAAAAAAAAAAAAAAACATCAAATGAATATTCATTCGAACCATCTTAGTTACAGTATTTTCCGCACTATAAGGCGCACCGGATTATAAGGCGCACGTTCAATGAATGGGCCATTTTAAAACTTTGTCCATATATAAGGCATACCGGAATATAAACCGCACTTTCAATTAAAGGCCCATTTGAAAACTTTGTCCATATATAAGATATATACATTTGGCCCACGGGCCGGACTTTGGACACGCCTGCTGTGGTGGCTCAATATTGGTCCATATATAAGGCGCACCTGATTATAAGGCGCACTGTCGGCTTTTGAGAAAATTTGATGTTTTTAGGTGCGCCTTACAGTGCGGAAAATACGGTAATCTGATATTCTATTTTTATAAATTAGATATCAAACTCAAGAATGAATGCTAAAACCTGCTGAGGGGCCAGTGAAGAGGAGAACTGGACAAGGACTTCCACTGGGTCAGGTGATCCTTTGCAATACAACTGGTTCTGACAGGAGGGCTGCAGACAGCAGTCTGGATCCATACAATCAGTCAAGCCATCTGGAAACACACACACACAAGCGCACGAGCACACACGCACAAACACACACACGCACGCAAACACAAACCCCGAGGAGAGTTTTGGACTTGGGAATTATTAGCTCACGTATTGGGAGATGTCAGTCAAAATTTTAAGTTGGTTAAATGGGAAAAGAGATGGAAAGTAAGAATGGGAAAACAAGCAATAAGAGGTAATAGGGGATAGCGATGGAAATTAGGAATACCATATTGGCCCGAATACAAGACGACCCTGATTATAAAATGACCCCCTCTTTTTCAAGACTCAAGTTTGAAAAAATACTTTTTGAACACCAAATTAATTTTTTATACAGAAAATAATTACAGTACATCTGAAACAAATGATTATAACAATATATTCAAGAGAAAAAGCATGTTATTTTGCCTCATTCAAATCATGCAAAAACTCTCTATCACATCTTAATATCTGAACATTTAAATATGTAAACTGAAGTGCAATCAAATTTGGAAATGAATGGTTTTGGAAATGTAAATAAACCAACCTACTGTGACAAAACAACAAAATTGCAATAACTGCATTAACCATCAAAGTGAAGTCTAACTGTAACTGTAGTCTTGAAACAAATCTGAATAAGGAAAAACATTGCAATAAAATAATGCAAACTGGTTAAAACTTGAGAGTAGCTGAGCTCTGTCATGTCAGAACATTACACCTCACTAACATCCTGTGTCACTGTCCTCACATTTTCTGTTGTCTCTTCTCTTATTTTCTTCTCTTTTCTTTCTTACCACTATTTTTTATTTTTCTTCTTCGTGCTACCGCTATTTTTAGTTTTCTTCTTTGTGACAGGGGTTCACTTTGGCCTGGGGAGTTAAGTTCAGCATTTGCTTTAAAGATATCTGGCGCCATCTAGCGTTATGAATGGGTATAATTTCTAGACCCCGAATGTAAGAAGACCCCGACTTTTTCAGTCTTACTTCAATGCAAAAAACACCATCTTATATTCGGGCCAATACGGTAATTAGCAATCCAGCAAAAACAAAGTGGGAATCTGGAAGGAGTAGAAGATGGGGAACAGATGAAGTTCAGAGGGAAGAATGGACACATAGAAAGAGTTATATGCCAGGTAACGTTATCTGGACTGCTAATTTGTGCCTGTGAGTTCATCAAAGTCAGGTGTACTTCTGGTAACTACCATTAAGATTACATACACGCTCACAAAAGCACCCAATGTCTTCCAGGCTCATCTCCCTTTGCAGTCTCCTGTTACCTTCATGTTGTTTTCCCAGGTCTTAAAATATCTGCTACATTTCCATCCAACAGAGTCATGGCTTTTGCCTTTAATGTTGTGGTATAAAGCAGCATCTGCTGCTGTTTATTTATTTTTGTTTTAGAAGAGATTCCTGTCCATCTGTCTTGCAAGGTTACGAAACCAATACTGTTTCACAGGCTCGTCCTATCCAGAACAATTCCTAACATAAATTGTTACAGAACCATACGTTTTTTTTTTTTGCTAGAATAGGTTAGACTTGACCTACATATTACAGTAGGAGTCATTCAAAGTTCATAGCACAGCAATATGTACTATTGGGAGCAAAAAAATGGATATTAAATGGTCTTCTGCCTTCTGCAACACAGCTCCAATTAAATAAATGTCAAGTACATAAATATCTTTCATTCACTTAACGATATGTGAACATACCTCCTTCATTGTCTTTGCCATCAGTACAAAGGGTTTCCATGGCTACATGACATCCTGCTCCTCTCCATCCTGACTGACAGATGCAGTGCCAGCCACTGGCCTCTAGGGTGCATCTCCCATTGTTGTTGCAGAGACCTGGACAACCCTCTGTGCAGGACAAAAATAAAAAATAAAAAGATTTCCAGAGTTAGAGCAGCGTGAGTGGGATGGAATCACAGGTGGCCAGTAGGGTGTGAAATAGGTTTCAACCAATATACATTTTGGAAAGTTGGTGGAAATGGTAAATCACAATGTGAAAGATGAGAGTGTTTCCTTCAGCTCAGCAAACCCAGAGAAACTAAAGTAAGGCCAACATGGGAAAATAAAATTCATTCAAAGAAAGAGGCCAAGGTGAGGAGTTGTCAGCTGGGTCACATCCTTCTAGAACACACTAAAGGCCCCTCCAGGCTCATTCTAATGAAAAAAAAAAAAAAGTTGTGATCTTTAACATTGTACCATGACGTTATCCACATTAGCCTCAACAATTGTTAGTAAAAAAAAAGATAAATGGCTTAGGCTTAAAAATGAATTACACATATATTCTGTATGTACATAAATGAGTAGAACAGAACAATATACAAATGTATATTAATTCGCTAAACATACTGTATAATTAGGAAATAATTATCAGATTTACAAATATGCAATATGCAATTCTTTGTGTGAACAGACTAGTCCAGTTATCATGGTACACGATACTTGTGAACATGTACTGTATGCATATAGGCAATGTATATAAGAAACCTCCCTAGTCAAAAACAATCCCTTCCAAGATGTGGGAGAATTTGCCTTGTTTTGGTTTAAAAAAAGTCTGCTGATTATATTCAGTGTGACAATTAATTAATTTGTATTCTTAAAAGTACCATAAAACTCATCTGTTCATTTTACACATCATACAGTTTAGTTGCAAAAACAATAGTTTTAAGCGATACATTTTACATGATCTGACATTTGAGATCATTAGTCTTGTGTGATGCTGGACAAAATTATGTTTCAAACTCTGAGCATATACTTTTTTTGTGTGGTAAATTTGACTTGGTGGATTAATTGTAAATATTTGTAACAGCTCAACTAACTGGCACTGTACTATAAATGGAATCTAATGTAATAGCTCCAATGCATTCCAGATGTCTTGATAATCTGATTATTGAATGTTACAAATGTTTTGCATTGCTAATTATATATAACGTATATATATATATATATATATATATATATATATATATATATATATATATATATATATATATATATATATATATATATATATATATATATATATATATATATACATATATTGAAGTCACCCAGTAGATATATATATACTCCGTGAGTCGTCACCTTACCGTGGTGGAGGGGTTTGCGTGTCCCAATGATCCTAGGAGCCATGTTGGCTTCATGCCCCTGGTAAGGTCACCCATGGCAAAAAGGTCCGAGGTAAGGGGCCAGACAAAGCACGGCTCAAAAAGCCCCTTATGACGAAAAAGACATATGGACTCAGATTTCCCTCGCCCGGACACGGGTCACCAGGGCCCCCCTCTGGAGCCAGGCCTGGAGGTGGGGCTCGAAGGCAAGCGTCTGGTGGCCGGGCCCTCACCCATGGGGCCTGGCCGGGCACAACCCGAAAAGGAAACGTGGGTCCCCCTTTCCATGGGCTCACCACCTGTGGGAGGGGCCAAAGGGGTCGGGTGCATTGTGAGCTGGGTGGCGGCCAAAGGCAGGGACCTTGGTGGTCCGATCCCCGGCTGCAGAAGCTGGCTCTTGGGACATGGAATGTCACCTCTCTGGCTGGAAAGGAGCCCGAGGTGATGTGCGAGGTAGAAAAGTTCCGACTAGATATAATCGGACTTGCCTCCACACACAGTTTCGGTTCCGGTACAAGCCCTCTCGAGAGGGGCTGGACTCTCTTCCACTCTGGAGTTGCCCACGGTGAGCGGCGTCGAGCAGGTGTGGATATACTTATTGCCCCCAAGCTGGGCACCTGCACATTGGGGTTAACCCCGGTGAATGAGAGGGTAGCCTCCCTCTGCCTTCGGGTGGGGGGACGGGTCCTGACTGTTGTTTGTGTCTATGTACCAAACAGCAGCTCAAAGTACGTACCCACCCTTCTTGGAATCCCTGGAGGAAATGCTGGAGAGCGCTCTTTCTGGGGACTCCATTTTTCTACTGGGTGACTTCAATGCTCACGTGGGCAATAACAGTGAGACCTGGAAGGGCGTGATTGGGAGGAACGGCGCCCCCCGATCTGAACGCGAGCGGTGTTCTATTTTTGGAATTTTGTGCTCGACATGGAATGTCAATAATGAACACCATGTTCAAGCATGAGGGTGTCCATGTGTGCACTTGGCACCAGACCACCCTAGGCCGCAGTTCGATGATAGACTTTGTCGTTGTGTCATCGGATTTGCGGCCGCGTGTTTTGGACACTCGGGTGAAGAGAGAGGCGGAGCTGTCAAGTGATCACCACCTGGTGGTGGTTTGGCTCCGATGGTGGGGGGAGATGCCGGTCCGACCTGGCAGACCCAAACGCTCTGTGAGGGTCTGCTGGGAACGTCTGGCAGAATCCCTTGTCAGGAAGAGCTTCAATTCCCACCTCCGGCAGAGCTTTTCCCACGTCCCGGGGGAGGCAGGGGACATTGCGTCCGAGTGGACCATGTTCCGCGCCTCCATTGTTGAGGCAGCCGACCGGAGCTGTGGCTGTAAGGTCGTTGGTGCCTGTCGTTGCGGCAATCCCCGAAGGCGCCGGTGGACGCCGGCGGTAAAGGATGCCGTCAACCTGAAGAAGGAGTCCTATCGGGCCGTTTTGGCCTGCGGGACTCCGGAGACAGCTGACAGGTACCGGACGGCCAAGCGGAACGCGACATTGGCGGTTGCAGAGGCAAAAACCCGGGCATGGGAAGAAATTGGCGAGGCCATGAAGAATGACTTCCAGACGGCTTCGAGGAAATTCTTCGAGGAGGGGGAAGCAGTGCACCGTCAACACTGTTTACAGTGGAGATGACTCGGACTCAGGACGTCGTGAGTCGTGGGGAGAATACTTCGAAGACCTCCTCAATTCCACTGACACGCCTTCCATTGTGGAAGCAGGGCCTGGAGACTCTGAGGCGGACTCCCCAATCTCTGAGGTCTAAGTCACTGAGGTAGTTAAAAAACTCCTTGGTGGCAAGGCCCCGGGGGTGGATGAGATCCGCCCGGAGTTCTTAAAGGCTCTGGAAGTTGTGGGGCTGTCATGGCTGACACGCCTCTACAACATTGCGTGGACATCGGGGACGGTGCCTCTGGATTGGCACACTTGGGTGGTGATTCCCCCCCTTTAAGAAGGGGGACCGGAGGGTGTGTTCCAATTACAGGGGAATCACACTCCTCATTCTCCCTGGTAAGGTCAATTCAGGGGTGCTGGAGAGGAGGGTCCGTCGGGGGGTCGAACCTCGGATGAAGGAGGAGCAGTGTGGCTTCCGTCCTGGCCGTGGAACAGTGGACCGCACCCTCGGCAGGATCCTCGAGGGGGCATGGGAGTTCGCCCAACCAGTCGACATGTGTTTTGTGGACTTGGAGAAGCCGTTCGACCGTGTCCCTCGGGAGGTTCTGTGGAGGGTTCTTAGGGAGTACGGGGTGCCGAGCCAACAGGGCGGTTTGGTCCCTGTATCACCGATGCCAGAGTTTGGTCCGCATTTCCGGCAGTAAGTCGGATTCGTTCCCAGTGAGGCTTGGGCTCCACCATGGCTGCCCTTTGTCCCCGATTCTGTTCATAATTTTTATGGACAGAATTTCTAGGCGCAGGCGAGGCGTTGAGGGTGTCTGGTTTGGGGACCTCAGCATCGCGTCTCTGCTTTTTGCAGACGACGTGGTGCTGTTGGCTTCTTCAAGCCGTGATCTCCAGCTCTCACTGGAGCCGAGTGTGAATCGGTCGGGATGAGGGTCAGCACCTCCAAATCCGAGTCCATGGTCCTCGATCGGAAAAGGATGGAATGCCCTCTCCGGATCGGGGATGAGATCCTGCCCCAGCGCAGGATCTACAGGCGGATCAGTGCAGCATTGGCAGTAATGCGGACTCGGTACCGGTCCGTCGTGGTAAAGAGAGAGCTGATTTTGAGCGACACACATGGTTTGATAAACTATTTATTTATGTTATATTTATTTGATATATAGTTTAGTTTAGTATAGTTTAGAGTAGCAATGTGTATGTTGTTAGATTTCAGTAGTTTCAGATTGTCTAGCGAGGTCGTGAAGGTAGCGGGGGGGGAGACGGGGAGAGCGATCCAGGGCGCTTCCTTCGAGCACACACTCATATGTTGAGCTCTTGTTTTGTGAAATAAAGAGCCGGTTACAAAACCCACGTCACTGCTCCCCTCTCCTCCAGGTAATGGATCAAAATCACAAGGGGATGGGTTAAATGCAGAGGACAAATTTCACCACACCCAGATGTGTGTGTGACGATCATTGGGACTTTAATATAGTTGTATAGCAAGTAACTATGTTGTACTCCCCTGGAGCACCAGCCGCAATCGGCGGCATTCGGGGAGTCTGCGCCGCAATCGGCGGCGTTCGGGGAATCCCAATCGCAATTTGCGGCATTCGGGGAGTCTGCGCCGCAATCGGCGGCATTCGGGGAGTCCCCGCCGCAATCGGCGGCATACGGGGAGTCCCGGCTGCAATCGGCGGCGTACGGTGGGTGACTATAATATATACGTAGATCTGTGGAATAATTGGAGCCGCAACTGACGACGAGGCTGAGGTCAGCGGTGCACGTAGTTCCGGAGTGAACAGCTGTGTGTGTGGTTTTGTTAAGTGACACAGAAGACGAAGATTCCGATGGATTTATTGATTTGCAGTGACATGGATTGGTTCGATAAAATTGTTGTTTATATTATTCTTATTTGATATATAGTTTATATATTGTTATATGGGCTTGTGGAATAATTTGAACTGCAACTGACGACGAGTCCGACGTCAGCGGTGTTGTTTACAGAAAGGACAAAGGATTCGATCGATCGATTTATTGATTTGGAGTGACACAGATGGTTTAATATACGTGTTATTTATGTTATAGTTATTTGAATAACTTAAAATTATGTCACGTTAGCATACCATATCGTTTAGCCTGTTGTTGCTGGTTCATATCTCTTCTTGGTATTGGATTTTGTCGAAGAAATTTCCCCCAAAATGCGACTTATACTCCGGTCCGACTTATATATGTTTTTTATCCCTTTATTGTGCATTTTATGGCTAATGCGACTTATACGCCGGAGCGACTTTTAGTCCGAAAAATACGGTATATATATATACGTACGTATATATAAACATTATTATTCTATAATTATCAATGCAAAATGCTTTTCTATTTTTTTTCCTGTGATTTTTCTATTTTGATTTACCGTTTTTTTTTCATGTATAATGCGCCCCCATGTATAATACGCACCCTAAAAATGGCATGTCGATGCTGGACAAAAGCCTGTACCCATGTATAGTACGCACCCAAATTTTGACTCCTACTTGAGTCTGTAAACGTAAAATTATTTCAGAAAAAAGATCATCTTTGGGAACAACCGGATGTTATTCTGCCGGTCAGTATCACTGTGCATGCGCTAGCAAACTCGATAGCGAAGAAATGTTTTGGATTTGTGTAGGGTACATTGTGACAGCAAACGAGCAGGTGATCGAGCAAGCGTCTGATACGAGAGCATTGTGTTAGTATGGAGCGTGTTTGAAGTGAACAGCAGAGAAGAAAGCGCATCCATTTTTTTTTGTACCCATGTATAATGCGCACCCCAGATTTTAGGACAATAAATTAGTTAGATTTTGCGCATTATACATGGGAAACAACGGTAATTTATTTGCAGGAAATTATTGGCCATCTCAATAAGAATGTTCATTTTCTGCGATGTGGAATTTATATATAAAAAAACACACCTGTCTTCAAAACCCATATTGGTTCAAGCCTCAAAGAAACATTGTGATATAAACCAACAAATGAGCTGTCAGTCTATTATACAATTTAATGACAAAGAAGACAAGTCAATTAAACCAAAGGTGAGACGACTGAAATGTTGTAGTTTCACATGAACCACTTGGATATCCTACAGCCAAACAATTTATGCACTATATAGCTTTAAAACCAATTTGCTTTTTAAATGATTAGTTATTTAGATTATATAGATATACAATAATACATAATTCTAAGGGGGCAGTGAAAAACACAAATATGCAACAAATATTTTAAAGGATGTTAAGAGCAAATCCCAAGTGCAATTCGATCCCAAGCAACCAGTTAAACTTTCTTTAAAATGAAGTTCCTATGATTCACATTTGCAACACTGATTTTCTTTAAAGCAATAATTAATGCCTGTGGGGGTTACAAAACACAGGTTCGAATCCATGTGAAAACACAACCGGCAAAGAGAGCCACACAAAATCTGATGGTCATATACATGCTATAAAGACTCTACTTGATGCATCTCTGAAGCATTCCACACAGCTCATTTGCAAAACTACAACTTTCAAAAACAAAGCAAAGCCTTGATGAGGAGACAAAATGAGGAATGGAGCTTTGTGAAGATGGGTGGAGGTACAAGATAGAGCAAGGCATCATGAAGATAATCAGAAGACAGAGGGACAGTAAGTTGCTAAATCAACACAAACATTTACATCAGGTCCCCCCCCCTAGTGCAAGACATCAGGGGCACATTTTGGACTGTGGTGTGTGTGTAAGATTACCAATAATAAAAAGCCCCATTCCTAAAATAAATATGCATATAGCACAAAGAGCACCAACATGGTGAAAAATATACAACTACATGGAAGAGGACAGGTAAAGAACAAAAGAAAAAAAAACATAATAGTGTTTGAACTTTTTGTACTTTGGGACATTCAAGCCTGTAAATAAGCATTTGACATGAATGGATTACCTTTATATCCTGAGAAAAGGAGAGGGCACGAGGAAGAGAGGGAGGAAAATTAGGGGAAAAAAACATAAATTGAACAAAGGCAGCAAAATACACTTGGCAATGAACAGATAGATGGAATTTGCATCCAAAAGAAGAGCACAGCAAGAGGGGCTGGGATCATGGGTGTTAGAAAAATGTATATATATATGTTATCATGCGTTCTCTAATCAATGCTTTACCGCAATATTACTGCAATATATGCTTGCTGTTTAGCCTTGCTGTTTTTATGATGTACCACAGAAGAGAAAGGTTACGGCTGGGTCAGACAAGACGCAGCTGACAACTCAGCAAAAAGAAGACATCTACCGAGACAGTTCCTTTCTAACAAAGACCACTTTGTTAGACAACATGCCTCATTGCTGTCTTGCACCCCAGATGAACCTCCAAGTGACCATTAAAGTCAGGGTTTTCCAAACTATCTTGATCGCAGGATTATGTTGGAATGTATGTAACCAGTAATAAATAACCTAGCTCGCCTCATCCTACACAAGGTCGTAAAACATCCCTGGCTATGTTTTGACTAGAGGTCAAAGGTTTTCTTTTCTATTCAGTCCACTTTCCACATGTTCTTATCAGTATGTAAATACCTAGTGATTTTTCCTTACGAGGCAAAGCCCACATGCTTTCCCCCTCTCCTTTAGGGTGTTTTTGTCTCACGATTGTGGGTAAGGCAAATCCAAATAAAAAGAGCGGGAGTGTATACAAATATTTAGTGTAGTGAGATTGTTGTAAGCTATCTGTACTGCACTCCTCGCGAGAAAAGACTTAATATTCTGTCTCACTTGTGGTTTGTTTGCTGTTGCTCTTCTCTTAACAGTTATTCAGTCAACGAATTAAATGGAAGTGCAGTGAAGGAAAACTAACAGGGAAAGATTCAGTCACTATGTCTGATGTATGCATTCATACACACACAAAAATATATAAAACATATAAAAACCTTTTTGCTCCCATTTTCATGCCGTCAGCTCAAAAAATAATCTGAGAATTTCTCTACATAGGGCAATTTCTCTCAAATATTGTTCGCAAATCTGTCTAAAACTGTACAGTGACCACTGTTGCTTTGGCGATCAAACCCATCCACTCACAGTTGTGGTATATGCTGACTTTTGCAAAAGTGTGCCATAGAGTGCCCACAATAAAACCTCACTCTAAAATGTGCAGTTTTACTTTAGTGGGTCTCTGGCGTTTGGCAGAGGTTTTAGAAAAACACTCACAATGTGCTGTGACCACCATTTGCCCCACGCAGTGAAACACATTTGCATAGAGTTCATCTGGTTGTTTATTGTGGACTGCAGAATGACTTAAATGGCTGCGCCAAAGTGTTGGATACTGGCCGAAGAAAAACATGATGTATGCCAATGTGCAGCATGGCATCGCCTTGCATGTCGGATTTGGCTTCCAAAGAATCGTGTAGAGATTCTTGCAATGGGAGCCTGTGCATCCGCATGCTGCAACATAAGGTGATAAATGGCACAACAATGGGCGTCGGGATCTCATCACTTTATGTGAATCTAGAATGCCATCAATAAAATTAATCTGTGTTCATTTTCCACAACATAGGCCTGCCCATACCAAAACCCTACTGCCACACTCGGCCCCACAACCCACAACATTGACATTACCAATGACCTCAACCACACGACTACGCATTTGCCATCTGAGAAAAGAACATTCAGTCATAGGGTACAGCTCTAGTGGACATTCATACAGTCAGTAAGCCAATTACACGCTCAAAACTTGTGACATCTGTGGCATTGTGCCGTGAAATAAAACTGCTTACTTTAGGCCCGCTGCACATCGCTTGATACGACCGAATCAGACTGGATAGACATAGACATAGTATACTGGATAGATGGATAGATACTTGATGCATCACATTAGGGAAATTGGACAGACAGATTTATGAAAAATAATTCATGAAAATAGGTTTTTTGAGCACATGAAAAAAGTGTTTTTAGTTCAAGTCCTGAAAAATGGGTGGAAAAACAAGTGTCTAGTTTTGCCTAAACAAATAGTAATGAAAAAACTGAAAATACAATATTAAGTAACCTTAGAACCAATTATTCGACACTTCAAATTATAAGTTTAAAGAGAAATTAAAAAATACCCATACCGAGACAAATAATAATTATAATAATAAAATAGGTAAGGAATAGAATCGATAGGTAATTTATAAGAACCCTATCAAAAGCTAATAACTGTTGATGTAAAGGTGTTGATGTAAAGCACGACATGGTCTATTAAACGTATTTTTCTTAATTTCAATTTTAGTGTACATAACGCTATTTAACGAGCATTAATTCTTACAGACTCAAAATTAGCCTACATGAGTCAAATACTGCCACAGCATAGTGAGCCAATCTTAAACAAGCTCACAAAACAAAATCCTAAAAATGTTATGTAAAAAAAACAATTGACTGACAGCTTTAGCAGCAAATCCAACTGTTTCAGTGTGATTGCACTGGTTTAAACCCATTCACGCACACGCCGGTGTCCACCAGCAGGTTCGGAGATTGCCGCCACGACAGGGTAAAGCTTAGAGCAAGAACAAAAACAATAGCAGGGTATTTTTGCACAGTGCTTTTAGTCCGAAGCGGCTTTATGGATTTTCATGATTTTTATTATATTGTATAATAGATTTGTTTTGGTAATATGTATAGGTAATAGAAATCAGGACATTTAATCTAAAACACCTGTGGCTTATAGTCCGAACAAAACAGAATTTCCCCCTAATTTTAGCTAGTGCGGCCTATATCCAGGTGGGGTTTATAGTCCAGAAATTACGGTACTTAGAAAAACGATTTGGTCTTGCTTCATTAAATTGCTCTATGTGTCGATATGGTATGTAATTTTATAACTAGGAAAAACAATTCTTAAACAAAATTATTCTAACAATTGTGTGCATAAAGAGCCAACTCATATTATCTGTTCCTAGTCGGGACTCCCAAATAAGTGGAATATGTGGTATTATTGACGGTGGAACTGCATATTGGCTCTGTTCTGTACACTAGGGGGCCCCAACCCTTCATTTCTGTGGTCATGGGAACAGAAATCTGTCCATCTGTATTGCAAAGCATAGCATTTACAGCACGAAACAATTCAATAATGTCTGTGTGGAGGTACATACACAGCTCTGCTAGCCAGAGTAACCAGACGCCACTGGAACTGCAACACTTTCCAGAACTTCATAATAGCATGATGACTTGCACCATCCATCCATCCATCCATCCATCCATCCATCCATCCATCCATCCATCCATCCATCCATCCATCCATCCATCCATCTTCTTTCGCTTATCCGGGGTCGGGTCACGGAGGCAGCAGCTTCAGGAGGGACTACCAGACTTCCCTCTCCCCAACCACTTCATCCAGCTCATCCCGGGGGATCCCAAGGCGTTCCCAGGCCAGCTGAAAGACATAGTCTCTCCAGCGCGTCCTGGGTCGTCCCCGGGGTCTCCTACCGGTGGGACATGCCCGGAACACCTCCCCAGGGAGGCGTCCAGGAGGCATTTTGATGAGATGCCCGAGCCACTTCATCTGTCTCCTCTTAACGTGGAGGAGTAGCGACTCTACTCCGAGTCTCTCTCGGATGACCGAACTTCTCACCCTATCTCTAAGGGAGAGCCCGGACATCCTGCGGAGAAAACTCATTTCGGCCACTTGTATCCGGGATCTCGTTCTTTCGGTCACGACCCATAGCTCGTGACCATAGGTGAGGGTAGGAGCATAAATCGACCGGTAAATTGAGAGCTTTGCCTTTTGGCTCAGCTCTCTCTTTACCACGACGGACCGGTACAGAGTCCGCATTACTGCCGACGCTGCACCGATCCGCCTGTCGATCTCGCGCTCCATCCTCCCCTCACTCGTGAACAAGACCCCAAGATACTTAAACTCCTCCACTTGGGCCAGGATCTCATCCCCGATCCGGAGAGGGCATTCCACCCTTTTCCGATCGAGGACCATGGACTCGGATTTGGAGGTGCTGACCCTCATCCCGACCGCTCCACACTCGGCTGCGAACCGCTCCAGTGAGAGCTGGAGATCACGGCCTGAAGAAGCCAACAGCACCACGTCGTCTGCAAAAAGCAGAGACGCGATGCTGAGGTCCCCAAACCGGACCCACTCAACGCCTCGGCTGCACTTAGAAATTCTGTCCATAAAAATTATGAACAGAATCGGTGACAAAGGGCAGCCTTGGCGGAGTCCAACCCTCACTGGGAACGAATCCGACTTAATGCCGGAAATGCGGACCAAACTCGGTGATACAGGGACTGAACCGCCCTTATCAGTTGGCTCGGTACCCCGTACTCCCGAAGCATCCCTGTTAGGGTTTGCAGAATATCTTCATCGTATGATTATGTTAAAAATGTTGGAATGTAACCTGTAATAATTTAACTAGCTTGTCCTGTCTTAACAAAAGTAGTAGACCAAAGTGCTAAGATCTTTTTAACTGATTGACTAGCTGCAGAGGAAGCAATCAAAGTTGCTTTGTTTACAGAACGTCGTAAAAGGCCCCCTGCTATGCTTTGATCAGCAGGGAGGCGGCTTCACCCCATCCTGTGTTCCCACACCCCCACTTTCAACCCCACTCTGTTTCTCTCAATAAATATGCACCTGATGAGGCCTGAGTCAGACCTCCATCTGACCATCGCTGTAAGCACAGCTATGAATAGACTCTCCACTTGCAGGTGTTTAAAATGACTAGCTTGTCTCCTGTGTGGTTCTTGCAAAATAAGTTAGAGTGAGCACCACCCTAGCATTTTGGTGCCGAAACCCGGGACTCTCATACCCGCCATCTGGCTGACGGAGGAGAACGTGCTGCATTGTCGACAAGCCAGCGTCCTTTAGGGGGACCTGGAAAAGAAAGTCCTGGGAAGAGAATTTCTTCACTGGGCCAGCATCTTAGGTCTGCCTTTGTCTGCCAGAGGTGGATTGACGGGGTCCGGCAGTGCAACGGACCAGGGGTCAGGTAAGTTAAAAATTGTGTGGTGAAACGCGTAAAAGGTGCACGGGAGATAGCTTGGGTTCAAGTCCCAGGGGAAGAAACAGGCTAAGAAAAGCAGAGCTTCTTTTTCGTCCATCGAAGGAGTGCGTAGATTCTTCCCTGTCTGTTTTTCCAAGCTGAGGGATCTGTCTTGGGTTAGAGTCCCAGTGGAAGAAACGTGCTAAGAAACACGGAGCTTCTTTTTTGGTAATCCAGGAAGAGTGTAGATTTTTCTTTGTACGTTTTTCCGGCCAAAGAACAGCTTGGGTTCAAGTCCCAGTGGAAGGAACGGGCTAAGAAAAAACAGAGCTTCTTTTTCTTAATTGAAGAAGGGCGTAGATTCTTTTTTCGTCCGTTGTTCCAAGCTGTTTGCATGAATGTTGTGTGGTTGAGAGACTGCGACTGGTAGGATAAATTGACTGCAAAGAGAGTTTGGTGGAAGGTCAATTTAAACCTGCATTGAGGATCCTCAAAGAAAAGAAAAAAGAAATAAATAATTGTATAAACCTAAAATACCAAATTAAGATGGGAAACAAAACCGGTAAATCCCTAGCTCTTGAAGGAGATGAGAAGTACATGGCAGGTAAATTGTATGCAATACATGCCAAAGTGGAAGAAAAAGTATGGAGTAGAAGGGAAGTTGAAAGTTGAAGTCTGGAAGATAGTGGTTGATGTTTTGGAGGAGAGTGTAGATAGGACGACAAAGGGACAGAAAAAGAAAAGGAAAGAGAGAGAGTTGAATTGTGCTAGAATGTGGTTGAAAGCTTCACAAGAGAGAAGAGAACAAATTCAAGAGACAAAAAATGGAAAGATAAAAAGTGATGAGACCACCATTCAATTAAGATTTGGAAAATAATTCTGGGTGCACAGAGGCATCCCATTCGATGATGCAGCTGAGAGTGCTTATCAGCAACATCTTAAAAATGCGCTCCTCACTGGTTCCCCCCTCGACTTAGGCAACTGCGTGAGGAAACACTTGGTGGAAGCAGGCACTGCTTGCGTTGTGACGATTGAGAAAGGCAAATGTTCTGATGTATTTCATCTAGATGATGATAATGATCTAAATGAAGGTGCAATGATCTTCTTCCAAAGCTCCCAAAGGGGCAGAGGAAGAAGATCAGGTTCTGACAACTGTTGGAACTGTGGGAAACGTGGACACTGGTCAAAAGAGTGTCGTCGTGTGAAACAATAGAAAATCAAAGGGTGGAGGACGAGGCAGAGGAAAAGCCAAATTTTCAACATGTCAAGACCCCCCCCCTTTTCTTTTGACCGCACATGCTAATACAGAGACATTGTATGCTACATTTAATAGAAATTATTGATTGGTTGTGTTGTAAGAATATACAAACTTCCATATGAAAGCTAAATCTGAGAGATTGAGTTCTTTAAATTTGAAAACAAAGGAAGCATTCTGATTAATTTGCCGGCATTTTTTTTTGTGTGGAATTATTTGGATTGGTGGATTGTTCTATCAGGAACCTTGAGTTGAAAATGGTATGTGAATGTTGTGTGGAGAGCTTGGATGAATTGGGACCAATGTGATAGAAAGACTCCTTTTTGGAGGCTCTGTGTGAGATGCAAATGAGCATTGATGACTGAATGCCCGACTGGAGGGAAAATACAGGTTGAATGGTTGAAGTTGTTGGAGACTACTATGGAAAATTAGTTGAGCGACTTTGAAGGAAGAGTGATTTTGAGTAAGTTAAATGCTCAACGTTTGTTTGACTGATCAAAGGAACCATTTGCTACAGGACTTATCCATTCACCCAGCCCAGATCCGACCAAGACCAGAGAATCTCCTTTGAAACAGGAGGCAATAAATGGGATAGCCCCTGTCATAAATGGTCTTTGGTTAGGGCAGTGCTTCTCAAATAGTGGGGGCCCTTGGGGGGCGCGGTGCTATTCCTGGGGGGGCGCGTGTGACCCTGGGGAACAGGCTTTTTTTTTGGCAGTACTAGAATAAAGTGTAATTGCGCGTTTACTACAGCAGGGGGCAGTGGCGCTCTCATTGTTGCTTCTGTCACGTTTGCGACAGTGCAACATTTTACGACTTACAAGACAAGTTAGGATAGTCACGGTGGGGAGGGGGGGCGCGAATAGATTTCTTTTTGCTAGGGGGGGGCGTAACAGAAAATAATTGAGAAGCACTGGGTTAGGGGGAATCATTAGGAAGTGCTCAAACTCTTCTCGCAAACACCCCTATCTGCCCAGTTCAAAAGGGCAATAAAATTGACTACAAAAGTTGCAAAGAACAGACGAAGAACAGTCCTTGACCCGGCATTTGCGTTTGGCGGTCGTCGATGTGGTTCCAAGACCTGCGGCTTGTGGTTTGTCATTTGTAACGTTTGGCCGTTGTGAACTTCCCAAACAGACATAAGTGATTTGGGCTTTTGTTGTAATTGGTTAGTGGGAGGACTGCAGGAGCTTGCTCCTCCAGTGTCTCACCTGTGCCTTCCTGCCTTCCATTGTCCCCACTGAGACTGGACTGTGGAGGGGGGAGTGTGGTATTGTGGTGTGAAAAGGCTGTAGGAGCCGGCTCCTGTGGTGATTGATATTGTAATTTGATTGTGGGGGAGACTGATGTAGGTGTGGGGCTCTGGACTCTGCGGGTAGCTATTTGCTGGGTTGGCGCGGGTGGGGGACAACGGCATTGATTGTCCCAGTACTGGCCAGGCTGGGATAAATCAGTATGGAAATGCCGGGCCCCCCCCTCTTGCTTCCCTTGCTGTGGCTGCGCGTGGAGTGGGGTCGTACCCACTCCAGGGGTGTGCTGAAGGCATGGTAGCAAGTGATATTGATGCAGGGTGATGCTTAGGGAAGGTGTGACAATAGTTGCACAAAGGATAAAAGGCACTAAGGAAAGAAAAAAAGAAAAGGAAAAAGTACAACCAAAACGTCAAAATAGAGGGTGGCGTTTGCGCAGCGTTGTTTGTTGGTATTGTTTGTGAACTGTGTCTCTGCGGTTTTTGTGTTGTCTGTGTGTTGTAAGTGTGTTAAAAGGATGAAATTGGCTAATATAGGTGCACTAAAGAATTTATAAGTCTCCACCGCAAAACAAAAACGATTTTGTAAAGATAGGGAGAAAAAAAACAAAAATAAAAAAGGCGAGCGATTTGTTTATGGGCAGAAACTGGTCCACACTCCTTTAATGCCTAGCCTTGATTAAACAAAATTTGAGAGATGGAAAGAACTTGCTTTCTGGAATTGGATGATGAACAATTATGAAATACCGACATTTCAAAGCTAAATTTAAAATTTGAGAATAAGAGAGCGATTGAGTTAGTTAAAGTTAAGAAACTACAACAGTTAACTATTATATTACTTTACCGGCAGTTATTTTGTTGATTTCTTTTTTTTTTCTTCGATTGGTGGATTGGGTTGTCACATTGAGAAAGGAAAAAAAAAAACGATACGAATGGGCAGCTGTATTGAGCCATGGTGTTGTCACGTGGCGTTGACACCTGGCTCAACAGGGGGGATGGAAAGGCAGTTCAGTCAGCTTTATACAACATATGAATTTAATTCATATTCAAAACGTTTATAATTTTTTTTTTGTAGAGCTTGTTTAACATGTGCTAAATACAATCCACAGGGTTATAATGCCTGGTCATAATAGATGCATTCTCAAAATGGATTGAATTGGCTTCAAACTAAACACTGAATGCCTTAACAGTGGCAAAAACGTTATGTAAAGAAATAATACCTTGTCAACAACTGCTGTAGATGTTAAAGGATGGAATCACTATCTCTAAAATGAATGTGGATAGTTTGTTTCAGGTGACTATAAGAGTAACTGGTAAAAGAAACAATTGATTGCTAATGGCAAAACAAGCTGCAAAGACAGGAAAAATAATGAATGTCATGTGTATGGGTTGACGACCGATTCTTTATGCTGTACCGTTGCCATTGACAAAAGATTGTGTGAAATCTGTCACGTCTATTGATTGTGAAATGTGCGACAGTGTTCTAAATAATATCCGTTGAAAAAGAAAATAAAGAAAAAGAAAATAAACCATTGCTTTTAGAGAATGTAGTCAAACAAACTTTTATATGCACCGACATGCCAAGATCTGGGAAAAAGCTGGAAAAACAAAAACATAATGTCTTTAAATTTGAGAGGCGACGATGATCTGACTGAAGTTGATGCAATTGGAGTCCCCAGAGGAGTTCCTGATTAATAAGAATTAATTAACCAAATTGCAGCGGGATGGGAGTCCTCCATTTGCTGCCGTTGTACGATGAACAAGAACGTTGACAGGATAAATTATGTCCATTACAACATGCAGAAATTGGGCAAACGGACACAAGCGGGACTTGAGGCAGTGCACGAACAGCTAGCCACAACTTCCTTAATGTCAATCCAGAACCGCAATGCTCTTGTTATGTTGTTGTCTGGGAAAGGAAGGGTCTGCGCAATGTTCAGGGAACAATGCTGCACCTTCATCCAGAATGACACCGTCCCTGATGGGAGCCTGACGAAGGTGATTGCAACCTTGCAATCCCTGAACACGAGGATGAAAGAGCACAACAAGTGGATGACTGCTTTTGGGAAGTATAAAGCCCTTGTGTCCTCATTTACTGCTATACTCACCTTGTGTGGATGTTGTTGTATTCCATGTCTCCGTGCTCTGTTTAATCGTTATATCACTACAGCAATATCGCTCATGGAAGACGAAAAGGCCCGGGTATGCCTAATGTCTGAACGCCAGCATGTTGATGATAACGATGATGATGATGCAGTTTTTCCACTTGAGTTTACAGACTTTTTCCCAGATCTGTGTGTTTCCGCATGATGATGTCGCAACATTTATCCTTTTTGGTGTAAAAATATTTGTGCGCATACTTGTGATCCGACAACTGAAAATCAAGAGAAGTGGTTGTTTTTGGTAATGTAAAAATTGAGCAGATGTGTGATAAACAGGAGGGAAAAGCCTTGGCCTGCCAGACCTGTAGGCCTTGTCTTTACGAGTTTATGGCTTTCCTTTTATCTACGTTCTTCCTCTTTAGTGACAGTGTCTTTTCATCCCTGTCAGCCATATATGTGTGTTTTTGTTCCTGTAAGAGGCCTTCACTAACAATGAGCAGAGCTTATTTGCATAGGCGAAATGTTCTTATTTGGTTGAAAGAAACTTAATTCCTTTTAGTTAACTGTAGGTTTGGTTCATAGATTGTTGTTGATCAGAAATGTTTTCCTTTGCTAAGTGTTATATACAGTTTGAAGTAGCTGCGTACAAGTTATACTATATTTCCTCAATGTTTGTTTAAGGAACTGCATACCAGTTCCCTTACATTTACTTAACATTTGTTTTAGTGTTTAGGACAAGTTACTTATTATTATTGTGTTAATTTACTAAGTAGATAAAGTATAGCCAAGGTTTAGTTGCATTGTTCCACAGGAAAGCGGCAATTCAAGTTATCTGATCACACTCGAGGACGAGTCAGCCAACCATGAGAGAAGAACAGCTGGTTGAGGAAGGAGGACAGGTTCTGTGGGGGTCACGGGCCGACAATGAAGTGCTAATTCACACCACACTACATTCCTTAGCTAATCAATGTTGCTAGAGACACAATCTTCCCTCCCTTTGGTGTAGCAACGCCTCTGTAACCAGGGCAACCATAACAGTGATGAGAGGAGCAGAAGAAACATCTCAAATGACTAATGCAAAGGTTCCAGAAAAGGTGTTGTTTTTTGCTGTTTTTCCGGACGTGCTGCTGTTCTTTCGGTGGCGGATCCAGATAGGGATTTGCTCAGCAAACTACCGCGGATACGGAAGCAAAGAACGAGGTCCAGATCACCCCAACGTTCTGGCTGAAGGTCCTAAGAAGGAGGGGGACGGAGCCTGCGTCGACTGGACCCTATAAATTGGTGGAGCGCATCTCACATGCCGTCCGGCTGGCCGGCAAAGGAAATTCGTGGTATCATCTGTCCCAGTGCGCCCCAGTGAAGGGTTCCTGCAAGGAACCAGATCAGCCATCGACAGTCCCCGCCCCAGTTCATACAGAGGCAGAATAATCCTCTTCCCCCTTGGTGGCCAGGTAGTCTACCCTGAGCCACTGAAGACAACGACCACGCAGCAGATATTTCCAAGTTCTCCCCGGACGGAGCAGAGATGCGAAGGGGATGAGAATCGTGCTCACCCTCCACCAGTGGGCGTGCCAAGCCCCCAACGGCTGAACAACCACGAGCAATTTTTATCTCGAACTGTTGTTATTGATAACATTCTGGTCGCCTAAGGCAGAGGGACTGTGTGAGACTTTTCCTGCAAAATAATATCTAGCCGCAGGTTTTTAACTCACAAGATTTCGACTGGAGTATCGAGGAAAAACCTCATCTTCACTGGAAGTTATTGCTGTCATTGTATTTTCTTACTTATGTTTGACTAATCGGGGTTGACATAATCACATGATAAAACAGGAGGGATATGTTAGGGTTTGCAGAATATCTTCATCGGATGATTATGTTGGAATGTAACCTGTAATAATTTAACTAGCTTGTCCTGTCTTAACAAAAGTAGTAGACCAAAGTGCTAAGATCTTTTTAACTGATTGACTAGCTGCAGAGGAAGCAATCAAAGTTGCTTTGTTTACAGAACGTCGTAAAAGGCCCCCTGCTATGCTTTGATCAGCAGGGAAGCGGCCCTAACCCTAACCCACACCCCCACTTTCAACCCCACTCTGTTTCTCTCAAAAAATATGCACCTGATGAGGCCTGAGTCAGACCTCCATTCGACCATCGCTGTAAGCACAGCTATGAATGGACTCTCCACTTGCAGGTGTTTAAAATGACTTGCTTGTCTCCTGTGTGGTTCTTGCAAAATAAGTTAGAGTGAGCACCACCCTAACAACCCCCCCACGAGGGACACGGTCGAACGCCTTCTCCAAGTCCACAAAACACATGTGGACTGGTTGGGCGAACTGCCATGCACCCTCGAGGATCCTGCTGAGGGTGAAGAGCTGGTCCACTGTTCCACTGTCAGGACGAAAGCCACACTGTTCCTCCTGAATCCGAGGTTCGACCTCCCGACGGACCCTCCTCTCCAGCACCCCTGAATAGACCTTACCGGGGAGGCTGAGGAGTGTAATTCCCCTGTAATTGGAACAGACCCTCGGGTCCCCCTTCTTAAAGAGGGGGACCACCACCCAAGTCTGCCAATCCAGAAGCACTGTCCCCGATGTCCACGCAATGTTGTAGAGACATGTCAGCCATGACAGCCCCACAACATCCAGAGCCCTTAAGAAATACGGGCGGATCTCATCCACCCCCGGGGCCTTGCCACCCAAGAATTTTTTAACTACCTCAGTGACTTCGACCCCAGAGATTGGAGTGTCCGCCTCAGAGTCCCCAGGCCCTGCTTACACAATGGAAGGCGTGTAGGTGGAATTGAGGAGGTCCTCGAAGTATTCTCCCCACCGACACACGACGTCCCGAGCCAAGGTCAGCAGCACGCCATCTCCACTGTAAACAGTGTTGACGTTGCACTGCTTCCCCCTCCTGAGACGCCGGATGGTGGATCAGAATTCCGTCGAAGTCGTCCGGAAGTCATTCTCCATGGCCTCGCCAAACTCCTCCCACGCCCGGGTTTTTGCCTCACCAACCGCCGAAACCGCGTTACGCTTGGCCATCCGGTACCTGTCAGCTGCCTCCAGAGTCCCGCAGGCCAAAACGGCCCGATAGGACTCCTTCTTCAGCTTGACGGCATCCCTTACCGCCGGTGTCCACCAGCGAGTTCGGGGATTGCCGCCACGACAGGCACCAATGACCTTACGGCCACAGCTCTGGTCGGTCGCCTCAACAATGGAGGTGCGGAATAAGGTCCACTCTGACTCAATGTCCCCCGCCTCCCCCGCGACGTGGGGAAAGCTCTGCCGGAGGTGGGAGTTGAAGCTTTTCCTGACAGGGGATTCTGCCAGACGTTCCCAGCAGACCCTCACAGAGCGTTTGGGAAGGGGGACCCACGTTTCCTTTTCGAGCTGTGCCCGGCCGGGCCCCATGGGCGAAGGCCCGGCCACCAGACGCTCGCCTTCGAGCCCCGCCTCCAGGCCTGGCTCCAGAGGGGGGCCCCGGTGACCCGCGTCCGGGCGAGGGAAAACGAGATCCATTTATTTTTTTCATCATAAGGGGCTAATGTGAGCCGTGCTTTGTCTGGCCCCTCACCTAGGACCTGTTTGCCATGGGTGACCCTACCAGGGGCATGAAGCCCCAGACAACATGGCTCCTAGGATCATAGGGGCACGCAAACCCCTCCACTACGACAAGGTAACGACTCACGGATGACTTGCACCGATTAACTTTTTTGTTAATATACTGATGGCTACCTCTGAGCAAAAACATAAATAGTATATGTATCTGTATGTGTAGAAAAGAATATTATAATAATAAAGGAAGGATAGCGCAAATGCCGCCATTTAAAAAAAAACACAACTGAGCATGTTTAGTATTTGAAAACTCAAGCAAAGCATCCAAACTGAAGCAAAATTTGTTGTAAATAAAATGTTCATTCAGAAATGTCCACCCATCCATTATCTAAATGGCTTGTCCACGCAGGGGTTGCAGGCGTGCTGGAGCCTATCCCAGGAGTTATCGGGCAGTAGACACCCTGAACTGGTTGCCAGCCAACTGCAGCATTAAGAAATGTGTTTGTGTAAAGGGCCTTTGGGAACCAAGGTTGTACCGTATCGTCTGTATCTCTGAATCAAATATTTAAAAAAGCAGCTGTTGGGGAAGTGGTAATTGGAAAATTTACATAGAGTAAAGCAGCAAAATATGCCAGGAGAATTTGACAGTTATTTCTAAGGACAGTGTAAAATGAGTTTGAAATTATTTGGGAATGAAGGAGTTTATCAATTGGGATTCTTGAAATTCACATTTTAGATTACCGTATTTTCCGTAATATAAACCACAACATTTTGCACAAGCTTTGAACCCTGCGGCTTGTAGCGTATCTATGGATTTTTCGGGATTTTTGTGACGTCTAATACACTTATACACTTGTTAGTAAAAACGTTGTGCTGATGTGCGGCACCGCTTTGCTTGGCGGAAGGATATACGACCAGACACATGGTCACTGGGGAGAAGAGTGGTGTGTTGATTTGATGGCATGTCCATCCGTCAGGCAAATGGTGCCGCACAACTGACACGAACAACAGAGAATGAGATCAAGACGGACGTTACTGGAGAAAGGAAGCTTTTATACACAAACCCTCATTATGGGGGACTAAAGAAATGCATATGATGCAGCTTTTAAGTTAACGGCAGTCAATTTGGCTCTTAATTAAGGAAATAGAGCTGCTGCATCTACTGTGGAGGTTTCCTCCGGCCACTAGAGGGCAATGGGCTATTGTTGATGACTTCTCGTTGCGTCACTCCCCCTTCACACGAGCTGCCCCTGTGCCTCTCCGCCGACAGCGTGAGGAGGGCGCTTGCCGCTATCAACATCCGTAAGGCGGCGGGCCCTGACAACATCCCGGGTTGTGCGCTGAAGGACTGCGCTGGTGAGCTGACGAATGTCTTCACGGACATCTTTAAAACTTCCCTGCAGCAGGCCATCGTCCTGTCGTGTTACAAAGCTGCCACCATCGTACCTGTGCCGAAGAAACCCGCTCCGTCCTGCTTCAATGACTACGGCCCCGTGGCACTTACGCCCATTATCATGAAGTGCTTTGAGCGGCTTGTCTTGGAGCACATCCGATCCGTCCTCCCCCCCACCATTGACCCCTTCCAGTTCGCGTACCGAGCCAAACGGTCCTCTGAGAATGCAATCTGCTCTGCCCTCCACTCAGTTCTCACCCACCTGGAGAGAAGGGACTCGTATGTGAGATTGCTGTTTGTGGACTTCAGTTCTGCCTTCAACACCATTGTGCCACAACGCCTCATCAGCAAACTTGACACGCTGGGCCTCAGTACCTACCTCTGCAACTGGCTACTGGACTTCCTCTGTCAGAGGCCACAGGTGGTATGTGTTGGCGACAAAATCTCCGCCAGCATCACGCTGAGCACGGGGGGCCCCCAAGGCTGCGTGCTCAGTCCGCTGCTCTTCACCCTCCTGACGCACGACTGCACTGCAACCTACAGCGACAACCGCATAGTGAAGTTTGCTGACGACATGACTCTGGTTGGTCTCATCACCAAGGGAGACGAGACTCAATACAGGCTGGAGGTTGACCTTCTGACCACGTGGTGCAGGGACAACAACCTCCTGCTGAACGTCAACAAGACCAAGGAGATTGTTGTGGACTTCCGGAAGGGTCACACCCAACACCTGCCGCTGACCATCAACGGTGCTGTGGTGGAGAGAGTGAGCAGCGCCAAGTTCCTGGGGGTGCACATCAGTGAGGATCTCTCCTGGTCCACCAACACCGCAGCACTGGCAAAGAAAGCCCAGCGCTGCCTGTACTTCCTGCGGAAACTCAGGCGAGCGAGCGCTCCTCCGGCCGTCATGACTACATTTTACCGCGGCACCATTGAGAGCGTCCTCTCCAGCTGTATTGCTGTTTGGGGTGGCGGCTGCACTGACTCCAACTTGAAGGCCCTGCAGCACATAGTGAACACGGCTGGTAAGATTATTGGTGCTCCGCTCCCCTCCTTGAAGGACATTTACACCTCCCATCTCACCCGCAAGGCGACCACGATTGTGAGTGATGTGAGTCACCCCGCACACTCTTTGTTTGAGATTCTGCCCTCTGGGAAGAGGTACAGGAGCCTGCGCTCCCGCACCACCAGACTCTCCAACAGCTTCATACTCCAGGCTGTTAGGATCCTGAACTCGCCCCTCCTTTCTGCGTAGCGTCCTGTACTTTGCGCTATGCTTACTGTCAGCTGTACGCACACTGGCTCAGTTTTGCTCCTCTTATTTATTGGGTTAATTGTTTATTAAGCCGTGTCAGAAAGTTCGGTGCGTGTACGTACTCAGTAGTACGGACATGGCGCACTCGCGCTCTATTTGTATCAGTGCCAAATTTAGAGTGTGGGCTGTGACGACAGCATTCTTGTAATTCGCGCGCGGAGCTTTCAGATACAGTTTTATGCTAAAGCCACCCACAAACCTTCCCCTGGAATCCTTCCATTAAAATGAGTTGCCCAAGGAAAAGCAAGGTGGACACAGTGCCGAGTGTTTAAATAAGAGTGCCCAATTTGGCTCGACGTACGCGACGTGACGTTCAGCCACATGAACATCAACATCAACCCGTCACAGATCGAGGTAAACGGACCAACACCTCGGATCTCTCCTAAGAATTGCCACAACAAATTTTACTCCAGACTATGACGCACTAGCAGAAAAGGGAGACCAACAACACTGTTTCCACTGAAAATGCAGGGGAGGCTCTCAAGTTTGTTGTAAAAAAATGCATTTTGAATATGATTTGTACACATACCAGGGATTGAAACTAGCGGCCATTCTCATTTGCAAACATTGAAGGATGCTCAAGGACATTGATGCACCACCTGTTTGCGACTAATCTTAACCTGTAAAATTCTTAAGGCTTACTTTAAGGAAGTGTTTCCCGTTTCCTCACCTCTGTTACCAGGTGTTTGTGAGTTAAAACTCTGCTCTGATTTTCAGATACCCCTCATCGCGTTGCCGTTTTGATTACTTTATTTGGACGTATGCTTTCACCGATTCTTCAAGATGATATATTTGGTCAGAATGTTTGCCGTTTGATGTGATCTCATAAGATAAACATCTTTCATTAATCTGACCTGCAGGCACTGAAGTGATGGAGACTGTTATTCATAATAACAGTGTCGTATTTTATGAGAATCACTGAAAGCAGTTTTTTAGTGAATTATTATTATTTTTTAATGCTGTTAATAAATGCATTTGTTTTCCAAAAACCTTTTTTGAATATCCATGCTTTACTACCTATAAAGGCCAAAACCTTTTATGCAATGACCTTTACAGGTCGTTTATATTACTTCACTCAAACACTACATCCATCTGCTCCTGGTTCGGCCCTCCGGTCCAAATTTAGAACCCAGTTTGGCCCGCAAGTCAAAAGGTTTGCCCACCCCTGGCATAGACACTTGAAAAATTAGAAGGAACATTGGTCGTCACTGAGATTTACACGTTTGTATGTTTGCAGAGCTCCTTCATCTCTGTCAATAAATGTTAATAAAAGGCATGTGTCCCCAAAGAACCATTTATTTCCTGACAATCTTCTTTGTGTATATTCTTACAAATGGTAATTAAACATTAAAACACCTGCGGCTTATAGTCCGGTGTGGTTTACATATGATCAAAACAAGAGTTTGCCCTAATATTAGCTGCTGCATCTTATAATCAGGTGCAGTTTATAGTCCAGAAATTACGGTAGTCATTGTATTCCTACTCTTCTTTAAAGAATTTTTTTTATTGCGGTGAGTATGAGGCTGATTTGGTGATGGTTGAATTATATTATTTTGCATTATATTATCAATATGCCTTACAAACTGTATTACTTTAGCAATGTAGATATTGACAACAGATGCATGCTGAAAAAAATATGGTGAAAAGCAAAGAATGGGGAAAGCCCGGTGTGAAGAAGAAAAAGTGTACAGTACCTTTTACTCGAATATCTGGATTGTGAGCTTTTTTAAAAGGAAGGGCAGAAAAAAAGAAAGAAAGAAAGACAGAAAGAAAGAAAGAAAGAAAGAAAGAAAGACAGAAAGACAGAAAGACAGAAAGAAAGAAAGAAAGAAAGAAAGAAAGAAAGAAAGAAAGAAAGAAAGAAAGAAAGAAAGAAAGAAAGAAAGAAAGAAAGAAAGAAAGAAAGAAAGAAAGAAAGAAAGAAAGAAAGTTTAGCTACACAGCATGTGATGTAAGAAGTAAATATCAAATTAGACACATGTAAGTTTGAGAAAACAATTAAAGGTATGTTAATTAAAAAACATTTGTACTGTCAATCACAGGGCCCCACTGAAGCACATCCTAACCAAGACATAAAGTTTATAAACCTGTAATTGTTAAAACACAAATTTAATTGGTGATGGTGTCAGCAGTGCCCTACAACAAAAATAATAACTAATGGGAAAACAATCCCAATTTCCGTGATGCGCGCGTTCTGTTTAGAAATGGAAGGATTGAAGAACAAGTCTTGTTAGTTTTACGTGTAGCTGATTGTCAGCTTCAGTGTACAACCCCTCTAAACAAACAGGGGGCTTGTTGGCTAAGCACTAAATGGATTTCTCCTTATCTCATTGTTGTTCTTTCGTGGCATCCTGCACCCTGTGAGTCAGTTTGAATGGGAGTGTCTAAGTGATAATAACTGAAGCCAATTTGCAGCAATTTGACAGTGAAACTATGGCTGTCAGTCTGTTTGACACTGAATAGGATTTTAAGTGGTGGCTTTGGCGATGCAGTGCCAAATGTTTAAGCTTGTTAACTGGTGTCCAGCTGTAAACCTTTGTGTCTCACTATTTCTTTTTGCATTCCCACTGTCAGAATTGTTAGAACTACTCATGTCATTTTGTAAACATATTCTGCTACAGTAACAACCATGGTGCGGTATTTAAAAGATGAGGTTGAATCACTGTGGTCCGTTATTAAGTTTGAGAGAAATGGGAAGAACAGCCTATGTGCTCTTACTCAAAGTTATGTTCTGACCACAAATAGAAAGACATTGCCATTTACTGAAACATCTAGTTTCAATGGTGGGATACACTCTATTGCACTAATATGATGATGTCATGCCTGATCATTGGGGATGGGAATCGAGAACCGGTTATTTTTGTGAGCCAGTTTCAACTTTATCAATTCCTTGCTGTTTGCTATTTTGCTCCAAACTCCCTTAGCGATTCCAGTCAGCACAAATCACGTCACTACGCATGTTAGCGATGTAAACAATGATGGCACCTGTGACGGAGAAGTGCTCCAAAGTTTGGTTACATTTCGCTAAGAAGGATGAGAAGAGAGCGACGTGCAAACCTTGCAATGTTGAAATGTCAATAAAGGGAGGAAATACCTCTAATATGCAAAACACAGCATGCCATTAGTTTAACGGAATGTCGCGTGTTTGATCCGCTGCGGAGGGTCAGTCAACAACCTAGCACCAGCGGCAACATTAGCCCGAGCCCGACGTGCAGTTTTACTGCAGGTAACTAACTAACGCTGCTTTTCGTGCAAGCTCTATTTCTATAATTGTAAAATATGTCATGCAAAACGCGTCTCATGTTTTGTTTTAGATGACGACGAGAGACCCCGAGACCTGATCTCGAGCTTATCCATTCACGGAGGCAGGGAGGAGCAACATTTCTATGGAAAGGGCTGAGAAATGTCATCGTGCAGTGACAAACTTTGTAGTTAAATGCTTGCACCCATTTGTCACTCAAGAAGCCCCTGATATTCTGTAGATGATGATTTCTATTGTAGGAGAATATTTGCATTCTTCACTCTTTTTTTGGTTTGTAATGTCATAATTACATAAAAGTGCAGCATATAAAATAAAATGATCATAATTGTTTATGTGCGTCTTTTATCCACAAATGAGGATCAATAAGAGAATCGATAAAGACTTGAATTGTTAAACAGAATTGAAAATGGAATTGGAATTGTATAAATCTTATCAAGCGCATCTGTGAGACATCTGGAAATGGAGGGTCACGGGTTTAAGACCTGCTACAGAAAAACGTGTGTGTTTGTGTTCGTATGTGTGCATATGTGTGTGTATGTGCAATCAATTTACCAATATTACAGTGCTCTCCAGTCCAGCCCTGGTCACACTCACACTTCCCCTCCTTACACACACCGTTCTTGCTACACAGTGGGTGACAGGCCTTCTGATCACATACGGTTCCAGTCCATCCCTCCTCGCACCGACACAGACCACCGTAACAAATACCATGACTTCCACAGTCCACTTCACACACCTCTGTTGAGAGAATGCACATATATTACATGATTAATAATTATTAATCATTAATAATTCAACTGTACATCAACATCAGGAGCAACCGCTGGTTAAGGGTCTTTGGTGGGGTTATGGTGCAATAAGACCACTATCCTCCTACTTCCAAATACTGCATACATTCAGGAAACAGTATGTATTCTAAATGGTGGCAGGTAATTGCTGTCTCCCACTGAACATGAGTTTGAATGAATTTTAAAGATTGCCACAAACCCAGATATGAGAGTAAACACTTGTTTTTTGTCAGTTGTTTATTTTCCCTTTCTGTCACTAAGAGTTTAGTTTTTT
This sequence comes from Syngnathus typhle, assembly GCF_033458585.1. Classification (NCBI taxonomy): domain Eukaryota; kingdom Metazoa; phylum Chordata; class Actinopteri; order Syngnathiformes; family Syngnathidae; genus Syngnathus; species Syngnathus typhle. The sequence continues at coordinate 21,529,957 of NC_083740.1, forward strand.
GTGGTTGTTTTAATTTGAGTAGTATAGGTTAAAGATCATAAATAGTGAAACAAGTTGCAAAATTATTTATCTTGATCTCATTTGGCAAAACATTTAACTTCGAAACAAGGATGTACATTTTATATCCACTGTACAGTATGTTGTATTTTTAACAGCCATGAGATTTTAGGTGGCGTATTTGCCGTAAACTTCAGTAGTCTATGTTACAAGCTGTACAGGCTGATGTCAGGTGAGATTTTCCTAGTCTAGATGCGTGGGTAATGATGTCATGGCATAGCATACTATATGTACGTACCTGAATATGAAAATACTTGCTAAACTATATTATCACAAGAATCTAAATCGTAGGATATACATTTTCTCACTTGTGTTCGCCTTACAAATATATTTATCTTTGGGTTAACATCTTCCTAAGAGGAATCTGCTGTGTAACTGCTATATATTTTATTTCTGATATCACTCCTGATGCGTGCCAATTAATTCTGATTAGCACATTATGATGTTTGTACCCAGATAAGGCACATACAGTAAACACACACTTGGACATATGGTCATTATATGACATGCTTATGATACACACCCAATGAGCAATCTGGCCCAGTCCAATTCTGGTCACAGGTACAGGTGCTGGTTTCTGTGTTATATGTGCCATGACCTGAACACTGGTCCGGACACATAGCCTTGGCAATTTCACAGCTGGCTCCACCCCAGCCTGGCTGACAGTGACACTCACCATGAATACATACCCCGTGAGCTGAACAACTAGGATCTATGCAATCCACTGGAAGCAAAGAAATCAAGAGATAGATTTAAACTTAGGCATGATGTCAACTGTTCCATAGTTACCAGCACAACAGGAAGGTACATACAGAGGATGAGCTAAAATCTCAGTTGCATATTCTTGCATAATATAAAATAATGTATAAGTAATGCCAAGCAATGTGGTCAGTGAAGGCCTAGACCCAATGAAGGATCTATAAATCAATTTCCATAGATGGCGGTAATATGTCTCTCATTACATAAGTAATGTTCACCAATATCCACTTTTTTTTTTAAATGTAATTTGTTTGTTGAAATTCTCATGGAAATCCTACAGCACATGCCATATTTAACATCATATGCAGACACAGCAGTAGTGAATAGGAATAAAGCACACGGATAAACGGACAGATGCACACGCGTGCACATACACAAACACCCACAGAAATTCACAATTTAAATTTTTACAGGGAGATTCTCCTCAATCACTCTCTCCTTCTATTTTGTTGACTCATACAGGCACAAAACATGAGCAAAATAGATGATTGGATTAATCTGAAGCAAATTTAGTTAAGGTCTCCGGTGACTGTGGATACTGAACATGTGTGCATGTCTAAAATGATGAGTACCCAGTCCTTCAGTGACCACTGCACATACATTGTTTAGATCAAGGTGATTGTTGTTAATAAAAAAAAACACAGAAAAAAAACTAAAATAAAATATCAATAAAAAACATTTTGATAATGTGATGCCCCGTGACAATGAAACCTGGCGCATCTTGATCCACTTGATCTTCTCCAAATTTTACACATTTGATGATAGTCTAGCGCTGAAGACTTATTTTTCATCGTATTGGGAGCACCATCTTTTTTTATCCTGTGATGGTTTTTCCCTAGCGGGTCAACCAGATCGACTTAATACTTATTCGGGAGGGTGTTTAGGCTTTCATGATACTGAAACACAAATTTGCGAGTTTTCATGAAAGACTGTTACCATGGCAACACAGAGTTGTCCAAGAAACCAACGCGCTAAGATGGAGGGTCTAAACATACACAAAACTCATTAAACTTTGCACACACATCAGGCTTGGAAAAATCATCAATGTTTTATTCCTTTATTGTGCATTTACAAAAAAAAAATGTCTCAGTGGTACCTGCTGATTGTTTTTAACAAAGCAGCCTTGGTTGTACGTTTCAGCGAGATCTGTAAAATTTTTGTTGTATATATAATAACGCAAGCGCAACAAAATTGTCTCTTGGAGCCATATGCTAAACCTAACAGGAAGTTGGCCATTTTGAGTACACTTTAAAATTCGGCATAGGTTTGACGTTAAAATCTACAGTAACATATCCACCTAATTCTATCTCTCTAAAATTTCTCACATTTGATGACAGTCCAAGCCGGAAGACATCTATGAACTTATTTTTCATAGAAACAGTCGCTCCACCTAGTGGCTATAGAAAATAAATGTTTTGCTTTTTGAAGTTTTTCTGCTAGTGGGTTAACCAGATCTATTTTTTATTTGCCCAGAAGAGTGTTTAGGCCTTCATGGTGAGGACTGTGAGGAAATGGACAGTGGAGTAAGGACCTCCAAGCCTGCTTTGACTGCACCGATTGGGGTGTTTTTAAAGTTGCAACTTCAGACCTGCATGAACTCACCGATACTGTAACATCATACATCAGCTTTTGTGAGGACTTGTGTGTGGAGACTAAGACCTTCTGCATGTACAGTGACAACAAACCGTGGTTTACACCAAACCTCAGGATGCTGCGCAAAGCCAAGGAGGAGGCCTACAGGAGTGGGGACCGTAACTTGTTCAGGCAGGCCAGGAACACACTGACCCGAGAGATCAGGAAAGCTAAGAGGAGCTATGGGGAGAGTCTGGACTCTCTGCCAATCCTGATCCCTCAGCAGTGTGGAAAGGCCTGCAGAGCATCACGGGTTTCAAGAAACCAACAGTCCTGTGGAGAACACAAGGCTTGCAAACCAGCTAAACAGGTTTTATTGCAGGTTTGAATGGTCCACACACACAACAGGACCACCTGGATCACACCTTGCCCCACAACCTCCCTGTTCACATCTCCATCGATGTTATCACCTACTCCTACCAAGGCCACTTCTGTTCCTCCTCATTGGCCTTACAGATGCGCCATCGAGCTTCTGCCGGGCACTTTCCCTTCAAAGGGTCGACTCTCCAGTCCAGAGCGTAGGGTCATGGAGGAATACATCCAGGATTTGCTTGCAGCCGGCATCATTTGCCTGCCAGCCTCTCCTACCAGTGTGGGGTTCTTCTTTGTCGGAAAGAAAGACGGCTCACTTTGCCCATGCATTGATTACCGGGTTCTCATTGAGATTACAGTATACAATTACAGTTGCTACCCACTGCCTCTCCTCTCGTGGGCATTTGAAAGTCCCTAAGGTGCTACCATTTTCACCAAGCTGGACCTCCGGAATGCTTACCAGTTGGTGTGGATCAGAGAGGGGGACGAGTGGAAGACTGTGTTCAATACTCCCAGCAGCCACTATGAGTACCTGGTGGTGCCATTCCGTCTGACCAACGCCCCTGCAGTATTCCAGGCATTGGTCAACGATGTGCTCCGAGACATGCTGAATGACTGTTTGTCTGCCTAGACCAGTGTTTCCCCAACCACTGTGCTGCAGAACACTGGTGTGCTGTGAGAGATATTCAGCTGTGCCCAGACAGAACCCTGATTTGAAAGCCGCACATCCTAACCATCTGTCCGTCCTCGACCATGCTCTGAACACCGCCCGTCCTGACCATCGGACAGTCCTCAACCACCTGACCATCTGCTTGTCCCCAACCACGATTACATGCCACATCCTGCTGCCCTGCGCGCTTGCTCTGCTGTTCTCTCCACCAGATTGGTTCCAGACACCAGCCAGCTCGCCCCTCTAAAGCCAGAAACCAGCGGTGGCTCTTTCCCAGTCATCCGCTGGTTCCCGCTCAGCTGCCCAGTTACACCAGCCTAGCCCGCATTCCCACCTTCCACTTCCACTTCCTTCAATAAAGTCTACATCATGCTGCACTTGGTTGTCCACCATTGTTTGTCACACATTTTTGGGCCTTTATATAGATCATATTTTGAGTGCTTCTAGATGTTTTGTCAATTTGTCTTGAAACTGTGGGTGGTCATGACAACAAAGTCCAACGAAAGCTTTTTATTTTGTGTAACATGATTGCTGTGGCAGGACACTGTTTGCTTACCGGCCTCCGGAAAGACAGAAAAAACACTAAAATTCTGTTATACACATACACATACACATACATGTAATTCTAATCAAAATTAAAATGGTTACATTATTTGTACACTAGTTGACAACAGTGGATAAACGTAGGGAATATTTATAACAGTTAAGAGTTGCTTTTTGATGACAGTAGTAGTTGTGGTTAACCTAGTTTCACGACTTGCATGACGAACTAATAATTTTGAAATGTTACTTAAAACATTGCCTGTACAATTACTACAGGTTATACGAACTCTCTCCCCCCTCCCCCCTCGGCTGCATAATGTCCTGGCCTTGCACCATATTGGCTGCCTTGCACTACTCCTCCTGTACTTTTGCGCTATATTCTGACTGTCTGCTGGATAAACAATTACTCCATTTCAACCATGTTGCTCTTATTCATTCATTCATTCATTCATTCATTCATTCATTCATTCATTCATTCATTCATTCATTCATTCATCCATTCATCCATTCATCCATTCATCCATTCATTCATTCATTCATTCATTCATTCATTCATTCATCCATTCATCCATTCATCCATCCATCCATCCATTCATCCATTCATCCCTTCATTCATTCATTCATTCATTCATTCATCCATCCATCCATCCATCCATCCATCCATCCATCCATCCATCCATCCATTCATTCATTCATTCATCCATCCATTCATTCATTCATTTATTTATTTATTTATTTATTTATTTATTTATTTATTTATTATTCATTGCTCTTATTTATTCATTGTATGTGCCTTCTTGTTTTAACTTTTTGTTTTTACTGTTTGTTTTTACTTTTGTTACTTGAATGTTTTGTTTGTCCGTGGACCAATATAATATAATACACGGCTCAAAAAAATTAAAGGAACACTTTGAAAACCCATCAGATTTCAATGGTGACATTTTTGGGGGGGGATATCTATACTGATATGGACAGTTTAATGTCTCAGGAAACAAGATGATGCCACATCTTTTGATGGAAATAAAAGTTTTCAACCTACAGAGGGCTCAGTATAGGGACACCCTAAAAATCAAAGTGAAAAAATGATATGGCAGGCTCGTCCTTTTTGCCTAAATTCAATTTCTGCAACTCAAAATTATTTTCAATATCTTGTGTGGTCCCCACGAGCTTGTATGCATGCTTGAGAACGTCGCGGCATGCTCCTAATGAGACGACGGGTGGTGTCTTGTGTGATGTCCTCCCAGATCTGTCTAAGGGCATCAGTGAGCTCCTGTAAATTCTGAGGTGCAACCTGGCGGCGTATGATGGACCGAAACATTATGTCCCAGAGGTGTTCTATCGGGTTTAGATCAGGTGATCGTGAGGGCCTTTCAATTGTGTCAATTCCTTCATCCTCCAGATACTGTCCGCATACTCTTGCTACAATAGGCATTGTTGTGGATCAGGAGGAACCCAGGACCTACTGCACCAGCATTGGGTCTGACCATGGGACCAAGGAGTTCATCCCGATACCTAATGGCAGTCAGACTGCCGTTCTCTAGCCTGTAGAGGTCTGTTCGTCCCTCCATGAAAATGCCTCCCCAGACCATCACTAACCCACCACCAAACCGGTCATGCTGAATGATGTTGCAGGCAGCATAGCACTCTCCTTGGCTTCTCCAGACCCTTTCACGTCTATCACAGGTGCTCAGAGTAAACCTGCTCTCATTTGTGCAAAGCACAGGGCGCCAGTGGCGGTCTTGCCAATTCTGGTGTTCTATGGCAAATGCCAGTGCTGAGCAATGAGCACAGGAGACACTACAGGACGTCGTGCCCCGAGGCCACCCTCGTGAAGTCTGTTTCTTACTGTTTGGGCAGAGACGTTCACACCAGTAGCCTGCTGGAGGCCATTCTGTAGGGCTCGGGCAGTGCTCAACCTGTTCCTCCTTGCACAAAGCAGCAGATATCGGTCCTGCTGATGGAATGAGGACCGTCTACGGCCCTGTCCAGCTCTCCTATTGTAACTGCCTGTCTCCTGGAATCTCCTCTATGCTCTGGAGATTGTACTGGGAGACACATCAAATCTTCTTGCAACTGCACGCATGGACGTGCCATCCTGGAGGAGTTGGACAATCTGCTCAACTTCAGGAGAGTTAAGAAATCGCCTCATGCTCCCAGTCGTGATAATGACTCTAGCAAAAGCCAACACTTGTGGAAAAACAGGTAAAAAAGATCAAGAGGGAGGAACTTGAAATGGCCTCCACCTGCAAAACCAGTCCTGTTTTGGGGACCATCTCGTTGTTGCCCCTCTAGTGCACCTGTTGTTAATTCCATCAAGACCAATGCAGCTGAAATTGATTAACAACCCCCTTTGCCACGTACCTGACCAAAACCTTATCAGAAAAGTCTAATTGAATTCATGCCATACCCTGATAAAAAACTGTTCCTTTAATTTTTTTGAGCAGTGTGTATATATATATATATATATAAACGTCATAACCAAGTGGCTGGCATAGTGTACAGGAACATCTGTGCAGAGTATGGACTGGAAGCCCCAAGTTCAAAGTGGGAAGCACCCCCTAAGGTGGCAGAGAACGGGCGAGCCAAGATCCTGTGGGACTTCCAGATCCAGACTGACAAGATGGTGATGGCGAACTAACCGGACATTGTGGTGGTGGACAAACAGCAGAAGAAGGCCGTTGTAGTGGATATAGCAATACCAAGCGATGGCAACATCAGGAAAAAAGAACTTGAGAAGATAGAGAAATACCAGGGCCTCAAAGAAGAGCTTGAGAAGGCCTGGAAAGTGAAGGCCTCGGTGGTGCCCGTGGTCATTGGGGCACTTGGGGCAGTGACCCCCAAACTGGAGGAGTGGCTACAGCAGATTCCAGGAACAACAGACATCTCAGTCCAGAAGAGTGCAGTGCTAGGAACAGCCAAAATACTGCGCAGAACCCTCAAGCTCCCAGGCCTCTGGTAGAGGACCCGAGCTTGGAGTGGGAGACCACCCGCGGAGGGTGAGAGGGGAATTATTTTATAATCAGACTTTGACTTTGATATGACATGGACTCGTTGACCCTGGTATGGATATTTTTTATTTGCATTATTCTTTAGAAATTTGATGAAGAGTTAGTCTTTGAAATGCCATTTACCTTCTTCACAATTGTCTCCTTGATAACCAGTATTGCAGATGCAGGCGCCCATAATGCAAATACCATGTCCTCCACAATGGATGTCAATACATTGGTTGTAGGGCACATCACACTCCGTGCCTTTCCACCCACTATAGCACTGGCAGCGTCCACGGGAATACTGGCCATTTCCACTGCACAGCACAGGACAGGATGCTGGACAGGACACAAATATGAATTACAGTAATCCCTCGCTACATTGCGGTTCATTTATCGCAGCTTCAGTACATCGCAGATTCTATTTCTTCCAAATTAAAAAAAAAAACATCAAAAATTCAAAATAAAACTTCTAAATTGAGGAATTGTGGCACGAAAGCTGCCCACAGGCCAGCAGAAGGCACAATTGCAGGACCTTTTTCTAAAAAAAAAGTTGTTACAATACTAAGAGTTCCTAAAACATATTTACAGTGTTGTACCTTGTTGTACAATTGCTTGTACCTTTTTATAAAAAAGCTGTTGTAATAATAAGAGTTCTAAAAACATATTTACAGTATTGTACCTTGTTATATTTTTTTATAATAAGAGTTCTAAAAACATATTTACAGTATGTACACTTGTACCTTGTTATAAAAAAGTTGTAATAATAATAAAAGAGTTCTAAAATCCTATTATAGGTATGTATACTTTAGCTACATCTTTCTTTCATAGCTTGGCCATAGGCCCGCAGAAGGCAGGGGGGGCCCACGCATTTGAAGTACCGTTTTATATTAAAAAGTTGTTATAATACTAAGAGTTATAAAAACACACACACACACACGTACCATATTTATATTTATACTATTTATACATAATTTTCTGTAAGTCATTTCAAAGTCAAAGTCAAAGTCAAAGTCTGCTTTATTGTCAACGTCTTCACATGCCGAGACACACAAAGAAATCGAAATTACGTTTTCTCTATCCCACGGTGACAAGACATATTACACGATAGATATACAAGTAAACAACGCAATATAAAAAACAAGAAAGCACAAACAATAAATAATAAGAGTAAAAATAAATAATAAATAAACAGATAACACAACAAATAAGAGCCAGTGTGCATACAGACAGCAAGCTTTCTTTGCCAGTGATGCTTGATGATGTTTGACCCTTTCGGAAGTCCACAACAATCTCCTTGGTCTTGTCGACGTTCAGCAGGAGGTTGTTGTCCCTGCACCACGTGGTCAGAAGGTCAACCTCCAGCCTGTATTGAGTCTCGTCTCCCTTGGTGATGAGACCCACCAGAGTCGTGTCGTCAGCAAACTTCACTATCCGGTTGTCGCTGTAGGTTGCAGTGCAGTCATGCGTCAGGAGGGTGAAGAGCAGCGGACTGAGCACGCAGCCTTGGGGGGGCCCCGTGCTCAGCGTGATGCTGGCGGAGATTTTGTTGCCAACACGTACTACCTGTGGCCTCTGACAGAGGAAGTCCAGTAGCCAGTTGCAGAGGTAGGTACTGAGGCCCAGCGTGTCAAGTTTGCTGATGAGGCGTTGTGGCACAATGGTGTTGAAGGCAGAACTGAAGTCCACAAACAGCAATCTCACATACGAGTCCCTTCTCTCCAGGTGGGTGAGGGCCGAGTGGAGGGCAGAGCAGATGGCATCCTCAGAGGACCGTTTGGCTCGGTACGCAAACTGGAAGGGGTCAATGGTGGGGGGGAAAACGGATCGGATGTGCTCCCATGACAAGCCGCTCAAAGCACTTCATGATGATGGGCGTAAGTGCCACGGGGCGGTAGTCATTGAAGCAGGACGGAGCGGGTTTCTTTGGCACAGGTACGATGGTGGCAGCTTTTAAACACGACGGGACGATGGCCTGCTGCAGGGAAGTGTTAAAGATGTCTGTGAAGACATCCGTCAGCTCACCAGCGCAGTACTTCAGCGCTCGACCCGGGATGTTGTCAGGGCCCGCCGCCTTACGGATGTTGATAGCGGCAAGCGCCCTCCTCACGCTGTCGGCGAAGAGGCACAGGGGCAGCTCGTGTGAAGGGGGAGTGGCCTTCAGCGGGCAAGTGCTGTTCTGAGCGTCGAAGCGAGCAAAGAAGCGGTTGAGGTCATTGAGCAGACGGATGTCGCCTTCACAGCTCTGCGGCGCGGGCTTGTAATCCGTGATGGTCTGAATGCCCTGCCAAAGGCTCCGTGCGTCCCTGCTGTCCTTGAAGTGGGGGGTAATTTTGCACGAGAACGCCCTCTTTGCATCTTTGATGCCCCGGGAGAGGTCAGCGCTCGCAGTCCTCAAGCCAGCCTCATCCCCCGCTCTAAAGGCTTTGTCCCTGGCCCTCAGCAGCCTGAAGACAGCACCTGTCAGCCATGGCTTCCGGTTAGCCCGAGTGACGATGGATTTTGAGAGAGTCACATCATCAATGCACTTCCTGATGTAGGAGGAAACAGAGTCAGTATACTCCTCAATGTCTGTCCAATCGTCGCAAGTGGCAGCCCTCCTAAACATGTCCCAGTCAGTAGAGCCAAAGCAGTCACGCAGTGCATCAGAGGCACCCTCAGGCCACACCCGTACCTGCTTGCGAACTGGCCTGGACGCTCTCACCATTTGTCTGTATGCCGGCAAAAGCATAACAGTAATATGGTCAGAAAGTCCAAGATGGGGGAGGGGGGCGGCTTTGAAAGCTCCTTTAGGCGAAGAGTAGACCAGGTCCAGGAAGCTGTCGCCACGCGTAGGAAAATTAACATGCTGGTGAAGCCTCGGAAAAACAGACTTTAGGTTAGCATGATTAAAATCCCCAGCGAAGATGGTGAAACCGTCAGGGTGCGCTGTCTGTTGTTCACTGACAGCCTGGTACAGTTCACTAAGAGCCGCGATCCTGTCGCCTTCGATGTTAGAAGGCGGGATGTAAACCGCGACTAGCAGAATCGCGGTAAATTCCCTTGGCAGGTAAAAAGGACTTAATGATCACGAACTCCGCCAGTGGCGAGCAGTGCTTGCATACCACTACAGAGTCCCGGCACCATTCGTCACGGATGTAGACGCATATTCCACTTCCACGAGATTTCCCCCCTTGTACAATGGCCCGGTCCGCCCGATAGCACGCTAGCCGCTCCAGATGTACGGCAGAGTCCGGAATGTTGACAGTCAACCAAGTCTCAGTGAACACGAGCACACAGCAGTCCCGCACTGTCCGGTTTGTAGATCGCAGCAAGCGAATGTAATCCATTTTGTTGTCCAGCGATCGAACATTCGCCAGAAGAATGGAAGGCACGAGCAGGGTTGGCCGCCAGCCTGGCCCGGACGCCACCGCGTTTGCCCCTCTTCAGCCTCCTCGCACACCGCTTTCGACGCTTCCCAACCGGGGGAGGAATAGCAGACGAGCCCGGCGACGCTTCAGGACGTAGCAGTCCGAGCTCCTTTAATGTTCCCGCATCAAAGTCCAGAACTCGACAAAACTCGCTTTGGCCGATGTCAAGCAGAACCTGCCTGCCGTACTTGTAGCACGACTCAGTACGACGAGACGAACAAAAAAAACTGCCGGACAAACACTCATTAGACGGACAAAACACCGTTTGGGCGGGACAGAGAGAGGTCGCTGCGTATGCACGCGCCGCCATCTTGGAAATATATCAAGTATACAAAGTATATTTCGGATACTACATGTTTGGAACTATTATTTAATGTTCTAATGATAATATATGCACTTATGTGGTTGAATATACACTTATTGATACACAAAAAATTACCGTATTTTTCGGACTATAAGTTGCGGTTTCTTTCATAGTTTGGGTGGGGGGCGACTTATGGTCAGGAGCGACTTATATGTGAAAATTTTTACAAATTTTTGCTTGACCATTAACACATTACTTACTTACCGTAATTTTCAGACTTTTAGTCGCCCCGGAGTATAAGTCGCACCAGCCATAGAATGCCCAAAAATGTGAAAAAGAAAACATATATAAGTCGCTCCGGAGTATAAGTCGCATTTTGGGGGGCAATTTATTCGACAAAATCCAACACCAAGAACAGACATGAACGAGCAACAACAGGCTAAACGATACGGTATGCGTAACGTGACAAACACAAATGAGGAGCTGAGAACGGGCCTAACGTAACATTCAGTTATTTAAACAAAAAAAATTACATAAATACCGTTTTTTTCCGTGTATAGTGCGCCCCCATGTATAGTACGCACCCTAAAAATGGCATGCTGATGCTGGAAAAAAGTTTGTACCCATGTATAATACGCACCCAATTTTTATGAATTTTTATTTATTTATTTATTTATTTATTTATTTATTTATTTATTTATTTTTTAAGTCCCAAAGATCGTCACACACGCAGGGAGGCAATGGGTCCCATTTTTATAGTCTTTGGTATGGTCTTAACTAGGCTGGATGTCATTTTTTTTGTTGCCGTTGATTTCTCCGACTGCCCCTAAACGCACCACCGCGCTCTGCTGTTCACTTCAAACACGCTCCATGCGACCGCAATGCTCTCGTATCAGACGCTTGCTCGATCACCTGCTCCTTTGCTGTCCCGTGCGCGCACGGAGCGCGGTGGTGCGTTTACGGGCAGTCGGAGAAATCAACGCCAACAAAAAAAATTACATCCAGCCTAGTTAAGACCATACCAAAGACTATAAAAATGGGACCCATTGCCTCCCTGCGTGTGTGACGATCATTGGGACTTAAAAAAAAAAAATAAAAAATTTTAAAAAAATTCATAAAAATTGGGTGCGTATTATACATGGGTACAGGCTTTTTTCCAGCATCAGCATGCCATTTTTAGGGTGCGTATTATACATGGGGGCGCACTATACACGGAAAAAAACGGTACTAAGTCTATTATTGAACTGTTGTAATGTTTTTAGTACAGCTTAAGCTCGATTGTATGCGTTTTTTCAGGACCAGAACTTGTTTTATAGAAAGTCTTGTTTTTAGGCAGCCAAAGAGGTCTTTTTGTCATGTTAATTTACTTCAGGCATGTTGTTTGGCAGCCGAAGGAGTCAAAGTCAAAGTCTGCTTTATTGTCAATTTCTTCACATGCCAAGACACACAAAGAAATCGAAATTACGTTCCCACTATCCCACGGTGACAAGACATAGGAGTTTGGCTTGGTACACAAACTGGAAGGGGTCTATGGTGGGGGGGGGGGGGTGAATGGATCGGATGTGCTCCATGACAAGCTGCTCAAAGCACTTCATGATGATGGGCGTAAGTGCCACGGGGCGGTAGTCATTGAAGCAGGACGGAGCGGGTTTCTTTGGCACAGGTACGATGGTGGCAGCTTTTAAACACGACGGGACGATGGCCTGCTGCAGGGAAGTGTTAAAGATGTCTGTGAAGACATCCGTCAGCTCACCAGCGCAGTACTTCAGCGCTCGACCCGGGATGTTGTCAGGGCCCGCCGCCTTACGGGCGTTGATAGCTGCAAGCGCCCTTCTCACGCTGTCGGCAGAGAGGCACAGGGGCTGCTTGTGTGGAGGGGGAGCGGTCTTCAGCGGGCAAGTGCTGTTCTGAGGGTCGAAGCGAGCAAAGAAGTGGTTGAGGTCGTTGAGCAGATGGATGTCGCCCTCACAGCTTCGTGGCGCGGGCTTGTAGTCCGTGATGGTCTGAATGCCCTGCCAAAATCTCCGTGCGTCCTTGCTGTCCTTGAAGTGGGCGGTAATCTTGCAAGAGAACGCCTTTTTCGCCTCCTTGATGTCCCGAGACAGGTCGGCCCTCGCTGTCCTCAAGCCAGCCTCATCCCCGCTCTGAAGGCTTTGTCCCTGGCCCTCAGCAGCCTGAGGACAGCCCCTGTCAGCCATGGCTTCCAGTTAGCCCGAATGACGATGGATTTTGAGTGGGTCACATCATCAACGCACTTCGCGATGTAAGAGGAAACAGAGTCAGTATACTCCTCTATGTCCGTCCGATCGTTGCAAGTGGCCGCCTGCTTAAATATTTCCCAGTCAGTAGAGCCAAAGCAGTCACGAAGCGTATCAGAGGCACTCTCAGGCCACACTAACTCGCTTGCGAACCGGCCTGGATGCTTTCACCATTTGTCTGTAAGCGGGCAAAAGCATAACAGTAACATGGTCAGAAAGTCCAAGATCGGGGAGGGGGGCGGCTTTGAAAGCTCCTTTATGTGAAGAGTAGACCCGGTCCAGGAAGCTGTCGCCACGTGTTGGAAAATTAACATGCTGGTGAAGCCCCGGAAAAACAGACTTCAGGTTAGCATGATTAAAATCCCCCAGCGAAGATGGTGAACTCGGCTGGTAAGATTATTGGTGTTTCACTCCCCTCCTTGAAAGACATTTACACCTCCCATCTCACCCGTAAGGCGACCACGATTGTTAGTGATGTGAGTCACCCCGCTCACTCTTTGTTTGCTCTTCTGCCCTCTGGGAAGAGGTACAGGAGCCTGCGCTCCCACACCACCAGACTCACCAACAGCTTCATACTCCAAGCAGTTAGAATCCTGAACTCTCTCCCCCTTTCTGCGTAACATCCTGTACTTTGCCCTATGCTTACTGCCTGCTGTATGCACACTGGCTCAGTTTTGCTCCTCTTATTTATTGTGTTATTTTTTTATTATTTATTCATCACTCATATTATTTATTTATTATTTATTAGTTTTTATTTATTGTTTGTGCCTTCTTGTTTTTATTTTGTGTCGTCTACTTGTATGTCTATCGTGTACTATGTCTCGTCACCGTGGGATAGAGGAAACGGAATTTCGGTTTCTTTGTGTGTCTTGACACATGAAGGGATTGACAATAAAGCAGACTTTGACTTTGAAACCGTCAGGGTGCCCCGTCTGTTCACTGACAGCCAGGTACAGTTCACTAAGAGCCGCGATCCTGTCGCCTTCGATGTTGGAAGGCGGGATGTATACCGCAACAAGCAGAATCGCAGTAAATTCCCTTGGCAGGTAAAAAGGACGGCACTTAATGATCACAAATTCCGCCAGTGGCGAGCAGTGCTTGCATACCACTACAGAGTCCCGGCACGATTTGTCACGGATGTAGACGCATTTTCCCCCTTTTACAATGGCCCGGTCCGCTCGATAGCACGCTAGCCGCTCCAGATGTACAGCAGAGTACGGAATTTTGACAGTCAACCAAGTCTCAGTGAACACGAGCATACAGCAGTTACGCACTGTCCGGTTCGTAGATCTCAGCAGGCGAATGTAATCCACTTTCTTGTCCAGCGATCGAACATTCGCCAGAAGAATGGAAGGCACGGCCGGGCGAGCTGGGTTGGCCTGGGAGTCTGTTTGCCGTTCATAACCTACATCTTAGTCTGTTGACATTTATATTAAAAGAGAAGCAATACGCAGATGACAATACCAGGTGGACTGAGGAAGGCATTTCAATGCTATGTGAATTGGATTAAAGAGAGATTAAAGCAGCCACTTTTTCTACTACTGTGTCTGGCCACGCTCTTTGAATTGAGTTCCTTTGTGAATGAGGTGCTCCAACGACCTTCCCCCTTTCGGAATCGTATACACCTGAACCTCGATTTTACACGCTTTCGATTCTACGCGACTTTCTGTCTAATGCGGTTTGGTCATGGACCCCAATTTATTTCGTCGTAAATACATTTTCAAGTAGTATTTTAAATCAATGATATAAGGACCATACAAAGTTGAATGACTAGCGAGTAAAACTTGGGGGGAGGGTGGTAGTGGGTTCAGAGCGGTGGAGAAAACCCTCACACGGGGGGAACATGCAAACCACACAAGAAGGCCGGAGCCGGAATCAAACTGTGAGGCGGACTTGCTAACCAGCTCCTCACCATGCCGCCCTAATAGTAATGATCACATTTTTATTTACCTACTATTACCTAATTGTATCTCGGTAGTGTGCACATGGGCTGGAGTAAATTTAAAAAAGTGTTTTATCAGCAGAAATTGTGAGAAGGGTTTTCAAGAATTCACACAATGATTGATTATATAGAAACTATACAGTACTGTATAGCAATGAACTGGAGGCGTACTCGTGAATGTTTGGGAGGTGTTGGGTGGAGGCACTCAAGAGTTGAGGGAGGTTTGTGGCAGTGGCCCGGCAGATATCAAAACTGATAAGAAAAATGGATTCAAATCCTTCATCCAACGTAATAGAATTTAACAGTCTTCAACAGCATTCATTCAGCTTGTGCAAGTCACACTCACTACTCATATAACACATTCATAGCAATTATCTTCCATATGGGAGGCAGACTGTGTGTGTATGTGTCTGTACCTCGAGAGCAGTCAGGCCCCAGAAATCCTGGAAAACAATGGCATATTCCTGAGAGACAATCTCCGTTTCCATGACAATTCTGGGGACACTCCATAATCGACTCTGATGTAGATAGAAGCAAAGAGGTGGTACAAGGGTGCAAGTTAATTGGGTAGGCAGTATATGGAACTACAGTATATATTGTGTGAAGTAAAACACACATTGGAAGAGCTGTCTGCTACGGTTGCTATAGCTACAGCTAGTCAGTCCAATCAACAGTTTCTAACATCCAATTATGCTGCTTCCTTGCTCGTTCTCTGCATCACACGCACCATTTTGTCTCTGCTGTGTGACACACAAAACCCTTATGTTTTATCAAATATATTGCCATTTGAACTTTTGTCTTTAAATTATGAGGTCCAAACTACTTTTTTGCGCCACTGATGGTTTAATTATTTTTTTTCTTTTTAAGTACCTTTCTCTATACCTTACTATTTATTATGAAGCATGAGAGTACCTCCAGCAAAGACTTACCGATGAAGATAGTATTGTAAGACACTTGTTCTATATTGCGTCCATCATTGTAAAATGCCAGATGCCAAATGCCTGTGTCCAGGTACTGGATGAAGCCAGCCTCGTGTGTGTAAACTGATCGTCTGTGACGGATCTCTCCTCCAGGGTCCTTTTCAAAACTTCCAAGTGAGTTTACGAGTGTCGTTTCTGTGTCACTCAAGGATCGCTTGTCTTTGGAAATTAGTCGACTTCCATCAAGCAGCTCCACAAAGTCATACTGGAAGATAAGCATGCATTTAATTTCATTTTTCATTTCCCTAAGTTTATAAGCAGTTTAGTCCAATAAAAAAAAAACATCAATGTATGAAAACAACAGTTTTTTGGGGGCTCAAAGGAGTACGTAAACATTCATAGAACTTATAGAGACCTACCCCTAATTGCAAAGTGAACATTTTCTTGGGTAATACTTTCTTTACAGAGAAACATCACATTGACAGGTACACCAAAACCATAGGAAAAGAGTTAAGATAACATTAGGGTATTTCTTGTTCATACAAAAATAGAATTTACCATTGATAAATAACTACTTACTCCTTTTGTTTAAAGTCGTCCAACATTAAAATGAATATACAAATACCTATGAATCCATACGCACCTAACCTTTCGTTTATAGCAGGGGTGGGCAAACTACGGCCCGCGGGCCACATCCGGCCCACGGGACCGTTTAATCCGGCCCGCCAACCCTGAACAAATTGTATTAAACTTTTTTTTTTTGGTCATTTTGCCTGCAATGACTGCGTTTTCCCAGTAGATGGCGAAGCGCTCGCCTGCGCATTTACTACCGGAAGCCGTGTCAGAAAGCTCGGTGCACACTCACAAGTGCGTGTACGTACTCGGTAGTACGGACTTGGCGCACTCTCGCTCTATTCGTATCAGTCCCGAATTTAGAGCATGGGCTTTGACGACAGCATTCTTATAATTCGCGCGCTGAGCTTTCAGATGCAGTTTTGCGCTACAGCCACCCACAAACCTTCCCCTGGAATCCTTCCATTAAAATGACTGGCCCGAAAAAAAGAAGTGAGTGCCGAATGTTAAAAAAGAGTGGCCAATTTGGCTCGACGTACGCGACGTGACGTTCAGCCACATGAACGTCAACATCAACCCGTCACAGATCGAGGTAAACGGACCAACACCTCGGATCTCTCCTAAGAATTGCCACAACAAATATTACTCCAGACTATGACGCACTAGCAGAAAAGGGAGACCAACAACACTGTTTCCACTGAAAATGAAGGGGAGGCTCTCAAGTTTGTTGTAAAAAAATGCATTTTGAATATGATTTGTACACATACCAGGGATTGAAACTAGCGGCCATTCTCATTTGCAAACATTGAAGGATGCTCAAGGACATTGATGCACCACCTGTTTGCGACTAATCTTAACCTGTAAAATTCTTAAGGCTTACTTTAAGGAAGTGTTTCCCGTTTCCTCACCTCTGTTACCAGGTGTTTGCGAGTTAAAACTCTGCTCTGATTTTCAGATACCCCTCACCGTGTTGCTGTTTTGATTACTTTATTTGGATGTATGCTTTCACCGATTCTTCGAAGATGATATATTTGGTCAGAATGTTTGCCGTTTGATGTGATCTCATAAGATAAACATCTTTCATTAATCTGACCTGCAGGCATTGAAGTGATGGAGATTGTTATTCATAATAACAGTGTCGTATTTTATGAGAATCACTGATAGCAGTTTTTTAGTGAATTATTATTTTTTTAATGCTGTTAATAAATGCATTTGTTTTAAAAAAAAAACTTGTTTGGAATATCCATGCTTTACTACCTACTAAAGGCCAAGATCTTTTATGCAATGACCTTTACAGGTCGCTTATATGACTTCACACAACGCCTACGTCCATCTGCTCCTGGTCCGGCCCTCCGGTCCAAATTTAGAACCCAGTTCGGCCCGCGAGTCAAAAAGTTTGCCCACCCCTGGTTTATAGTCATACAAAAATGAATATATTTGAATCTATGGGCTCCTAGCCATTTGTTTATAGTTGTATAAATACATTTGAATCTATAGGCTCCGAGTCTTTCGTGTATAGTCGAACCAAAAGACAAATAGTGACTTTCGTTCATAGTCATACAGACATAAAATAATACATTTGTATCGATAGGCGCCCAGCCTTTTGTTTATAGTCGTACAAAAAGAAAAATATACTTGAATCTACAGGCTCTCTGAGTTTATAGACATGCAAAAAAAGAAAATGAATCTATAGGCTCCTAGCCTTTTGTTTATAGTCATGCAAAAATAAAGTAAATTTGGATCACTACAATAGACTCCTAGCCTTTTGTTTGTAGTCATTGTGTGTCATTGTCAAGATGGTGTAAAATTGGGTATCGAATTTGGCCCAGGCACATTGGCTATCCCAAAACATGTAGTAGTTCCAAAATTTCACCAGGAGATGAAATTAATGCTTGACATAGGGGTGACCTGATGAAAACTAACAAATCTAATCAATTAAATTGTTAGCAATTGGGAGGACATGACTTGTTCAAACACGTAGCAACGCACAATTTTGGAATGCCATAATGCCATAATTTTAAGATGTAACCGCTTGAGCAATATCAATATATATGTTTAAGTTAGAAGAACCCATTATTATAGTTTACTATGATTGTGTGTAAAGATTGATTTTTATTAGACAAGATATATGTTATTAATGTTGCAATGTTTTGTCCAACCTGTATTACAACGTTGGTGTTCCATCCATACCTGAATGTATTAAGTTGAGAGGAGACATCAAGGGCTAAAAGTGAAAGAACGAGCAAAACAGGAAACAGCTGAGACAAACAACCATTTGCACCCGCACTCACACCTAGGGACAATTTGGAGTCTTCAATCGGCCTACCAAGCATGTTTTTGGGATGTGGGAGGAAACCGGAGTGCCCGGAGAAAACCCACGCGGGCCCGGGGAGAACATGCAAACTCCACACAGGGAGAGCCGGAGGGGGCTCTGTAGGCCACTGGGTAGCACGTCCGCCTCACAGTTAGGAGGGTGCGGGTTCGATTCCACCTCCGGCTTATCGAACCCTTTAATGGGAAGCCAGTCACTTTGATAAAAAGTGCAGGTTTGACATCGCGCAAAAATAAAGTTAGCAATTCAAATATTTACATTAGGCCAGTGCTTCTCAATTATTTTCTGTTACGCCCCCCCCTAGCAAGAAGAAAACTATTCGCGACCCCCACCCCCCCCTCCCCACCGTGACTATCCTAACTTGTCTTGTAAGTCGTAAAATGTTGCACTGTCGCAAACGTCACAGAAGTAACAATGAGAGCGCCACTGCCCCCTGCTGGGAAGATGCGCAATTACACTTTATTCTAGTACTGCAAAAAAAAAGCCTGTTCCCCAGGGTCACACGCGCCCCCCCAGGTATAGCACGGCGCCCCCCAAGGGGGGCGCGCCCCACTATTTGAGAAGCACTGCATTAGGCTCTTTGCATTTTCATGTGTAGTCGTACAAAAATAACATGCGTTTGAAATATTTACATTCAACTCCTGGCCGTTTGTAGTCGTGTATAGAGTTTAAGTTATTTTTAAATGATGAAACTGGACTCAAAGTATTTGTTCGGAGAATGGACTAACGTTGTTTTTTGTTAGACCCCAATTATGTAATAGTGACGCAGTGACTTCTGCTTATAACTGTATTCAAAAAGTTGGAGGGAAGAAGTGTCTTTAATTTCCTCATCAAGATTGTTCCATAAATCGACTCTGCACCTAGTGATAAAAAAATTCTCACTGGTTGTCCAAAAACCATGTTATTGAAAATCATTATAACCGCAAGGTTAAATTTTACTTCTTTCCTAGAAAATAAAGCCTGTATGTTCCTGGGTAGCAAATTGTGTTTAGCCTTGTACGTGATTTGTAACGTTCTAGATTTGATCAAATCTTCTAATTTTAATGTTCCAAATTAGAGGACTAATGGATTAGTATGGTCCCTGTAGCCTACCTTGTGAATAACGCAGAGGGCTCTTTTTTTGCAATATGATAAGAGATTGTAAATTGGTTCTATAAGTGTTCCCCCATATTTCCAAACAATATGTCAAATAAGTCAGCATTAGTGCACTATAAAGAGTGAATAAAGTTTTATAATTTAGTACCGTTTTTTTCCGTGTATAGTGCGCCCCCATGTATAGTACGCACCCCTAACAATGGCATGCTGATGCTGGAAAAAAGCTTGTACCCATGTATAATACGCACCCAATTTTTATGAATTTTTTTTAAAAAAATTTTTTATTTATTTATTTATTTTTATTTTTTTTAAGTCCCAAAGATCGTCACACACGCAGGGAGGCAATGGGTCCCATTTTTATAGTCTTTGGTATGGTCTTAACTAGGCTGGATGTCATTTTTTTTGTTGGCGGTGATTTGTCCGACTGCCCCTAAACGCACCACCGCGCTCCGTCCGCGCACGGGAAAGAGGCGGCTCTGTATGGGAGAGACGTTGAAGAGGAATAAAAACACCCTTGGAAACCAAAACTTGCCCCTCGTCGTGACTCGGAGCCGCAACAAATGTTTCGGATTTGTGTAGGGTACATTGTGACAGACTGCAAACTAGCAGGTGATCGAGCGAGCGTCTGATACAAGAGCATTGCGGTCGTATGGAGCGTGTTTGAAATGAACAGCAGAGACGAAAGGAACAAGGCAAAGTGTTGTGAAATAAAATATTACCTGTAATACGCATTTTGTTATTTGCTGATTGAAACTGATAATTAAACTGTGAATTGAAACTAATAGGTGGAGAGTTATTTTTAAAGTCCTGATGTACTTTCTAAAATTTAAGTGGACCTCAGTGCGCACTGCGCAGGGAGCTTAATTTGGTGCGGTCGCGCAACCGCAGCGCGCCGGGCGCTCACTGTCGCATTGCTTAAAGAGCGCCTTTGTGTTTTAGGATGAACAGCAGAGACCAAAGGAACAAGGCAAAGTGTTGTGAAATAAAATATTACCTGTAATACGCATTTTGTTATTTGCTGATTGAAACTGCTAATTAAACTGTGAATTGAAACTAATAGGTGGAGAACTGAACTCTCGCTCTTTATATAGCTGACGTGTCTTGCGCAACCGTTCTGCGCATCTGTAATGGCGGCCTCCGTATGACGTCCGGTCCGCGATGGAGATTAAAAAACAAACAATATTTGACAATAACACACCATCGAGGATTGCACCATCGCATCAAACGATGTGTCGTCAATTATGAATTTTACTAAGTGTGTTGGGCAGGATGGCTGAATGCGATGCGCGATTGACAACAAACAAGAAGAAAGGTGAGTTTTATTTCGGGGAAGATTTGTCATGTCTCGTCCCCAGTTTTGCTATGTGTCTAGGTTGCCATAGTTTCTGTTCGCGTCGCCCCTCTCTTCCTGTGTCACCTCAATCGATGTAACGTGTTTTGTATTTAAGTCCTGTCTGCCCCTCGCTCACCGTTGGATCATTGCATGTGTTACTGTCATTCTGTTCCTGTCTTTGGTAATGTCACCCTGTCTTTTTGTTCCACGACTTTGTCGGTCAGTCCTGTTGTTGGTTTTGTTGTACCATGACTTTCTTTAAAAAAAAAAAAAAAAAATTAAAATAAAAAAATTAAAAAAAATTTTTTGTACCCATGTATAATACGCACCCCAGATTTTAGGACAATAAATTAGTTAAATATTGCGCACTATACACGGAAAAAAACGGTATATGAAGACTGCCATAGAGTATAGTTTGTTGTATATATTATTGTATATATTCTATAAAGTTTGTGACTTCTTCCACCAGATCTATTAATGCCACCAAAGTTGATGAGTTTTCTCTGAAGCCGTATTGGCTGTCATTCAATACTTGGAATTTGTTAATGAAATTATCCAAATGATCTGCAAACAATTGTTCAAGTGTTTTAGACAGTTTGGGCAGCAACGATAGGCCTATAGTTTGAAAATTGTTGTCTGTCTCCATCTTTGAAAATTGGAATGACTTGGCCGTTTTCATTTTGGTTGGGAATCTCCCTGACTCGAAGGAGAGATTACATAAATAGTTTATTGGTTGTAAAACATCAATAATAACATTATTTATTGTCATATTCAGCCCATTACAGTTTCAGACGTGTTCTAAAATGTCATTCTCGTCAATAGGTCTGAGAAAGATAGACTTTGTAAGTTTGGGATCATAAAAGAGCTTTTTTTTTTTTTTTTTTTTTAATTCAATAATTTACCAGGTAAGCCAATTGAGAACACTTTCTGATTTACAATGGCGACCTGGAGGCAAGGTGTGTGAAGTGTCTTGCCCAAGGACACAACGACACATGACTGTGACAGAGCTAGGATCGAACCGCCAACCCTCCGGTTACTAAACGACCCACTCTACTGCCAGAGCCACAGCCGCCACTTTTTGCCAGGTTTAGACCTACATTGACAATCATTGAAACCATTTACAACTCACTTTCAACTTGGTGAACTGCAAACCAACATTCTTTGAGAAGCGCTGCAAAGCACAGCATTTTTTTACTAACTAGACGATTTAAAATTTCCCAAATACGTACCTTTGATTTTTTTTTTTTAAGCAAAGTGTGGAAATTCTTTTTCCTGTATTTTCTTAAAATTGAAGTAAATTTGTTGTGAATTGTTTTTTTTTATGTGTATTTATAAGGCCTTTTGTCATCCATGGCTCGTAGTTTTCTCCTGTATTTTATTTCCTTATGTTTGACTGAATGAGTGGGCAATGTAAACTCAACAGTGACATAAAAGTAGACAAAGTTTTTATAAACTCTATCCAGGTCGTTTTCATTGAGAACTGCAATCCATTATTGGTTTTGTGAACTCTGAGAGCTGTTGTGGTTATTCTTTTATATGTGGTTCTGGGGTCCTTGCTGTGCTTTGGTGTTGAGGAGTCTGGCATAATGATACAAGTGGTAAATGGTCACGGAAATCACTGCATAAAATCCCTGAGATTATTCTGTTATCAGTAACATCCATCCATCCATTTTCTGTACCGCTTAGTCCCCACGGGGGTCGCGGGCGTGCTGGAGCCTATCCGAGCCGTCATCGGGCAGTAGGCGGGGGACACCCTGAACCGGTTGCCAGCCAATCGCAGGGCACACAGAGACAAACAACCATACGCACTTGCACTCACACCTAGGGACAATTTGGAGTGCTCAATTGGCCTACCAAGCATGTTTTTGGGATGTGGGAGGAAACCGGAGTGCCCGGAGAAAACCCACGCCGGGGAGAACATGCAAACTCCACACAGGGAGGGCCGGAGGTGGAATCGAACCCGTACCCTCCTAACTGTGAGGCGGACGTGCTACCCAGTGTCCCACCGAGCCGCCTGTTATCAGTACATTTGAAAATATATTGTCAATTGCAGATGCACTAGCTGTAGTGACTTTTGTTGGTTTAGTGATTCTTGGAAATATTAAGCTATACATTATGTTAAGGAAATATCCAGTGTGCTTATTATTATTATACTTCAATAAATCTATATTAGTATCTCCACAGACAATAACATATTTCTGTGAGATTATTTGAGAAAAATTTTCTTTAATTTTGCATCACAAAGCAAATTTCTTTTTTCATCACACATTTTTAAACCAAAGGGTCAACCATAATAATGTTTAACCCACTCTTAAAGACAAATTATAAGGAATTCTCTTCATGGTGCGAAGGACATGGCACAGTATTATTGTAATATTGTTAAAAAAATAATAATTAGAAAATTATGTGCAAGGATTGTTAACATTTCAAAATATATCAAGACAACTATGGAAAAAGCCAAATAAAAACAACACAGACTCAATATACAAATTAAGAAACTAGGATTAGAATTATAAATCAATACAAAAATTAAACATTTAAATAAAATGCAATCAACAGTAGCAATGAAAATATCTTCATATCAAGCATGCAAATCAATATTGTAACCCAATATGTAAAAAAGAATTTAAAATACCGTAAATTTCGGACTATAAGCCGCACCGGACTATGAGCCGCACCAGCTAAAATTGGGAGATATTTTAGTTTTTTTCTTATATAAGCCGCACTGGACTATAAGCCGCACGTGCACACGCGTTTTTTTACAAAGAAAGACCGTTCACAGGAAGCCTTTTTAAAGTTTTAATAACATACTTTAATAGGTCTTTCTAAACATTGCCTGTGACGCAGCGCGAGTTATTAACAAAGAAAGACTGGACACAGAAAGCTTTTTTAAAGTTTTAATAACATACCTTAACATTTCTTTCCAAACACTGCCCGTGACGCGGCAGTAATACCGCAGCAACACGGAAGTAACACAAGACTAATAGGGCTGGATTAAAAAAAACATACCCGGTAAAAGTCACTGAGACGCGGCGGTAACACAGCAGCAACACGGTAGTACCGACAGGGCTCGTTAAAAAACATACCAGTAAAAGTAAAAAAAGAGCTTCATCGTCTTCATCTTCCTCCTGTGCACTGAAACCATCGAAGTCTTCCTCCTCAGCGTCCGATTGGAATAGCGTTAGATATCCTTCGCCTCACAATTTGTCAGGCTCTCTTTCGTCGTCGCTTTTATGCATTTTTTCGAGTGTGATGAGGGTCTGTTCATGCAAATTTTATTCATGCACAAAGCGCTAAATTACATTAAACTAGCGAGCGACACGTATAGCTCCACTGTAGACGGGACCACGAAATAAAGAAAAAGGGTGACGCAACACAATGTCATCAACATCGACTGCCTTTATCTTAAAAGCGGCATCATATGCATTTCTTTTGTCCCCCATAATGACGGTTTGTGTATAAAAGCTCCCTTTCAGTAATGTCCGTCTTGATCTCGTTCTGTCTCTTCTTTGTGTGAACTATACTAAACACAAACTAGCAAGTCTCCTTCGGCGCATTATCTCTTTGTCTGTCTCGCTCTTGATTCCTGCTAGAGCGCACCGGAGGCTGTAAAAATCCATAAATACGACTCGCCGCGCCGCCATTTAAGCTCTATTTCCCTCTTTGACAGCCAAATCGATTGCTTTTAACTGAAAAGCTGCATCAAATGCATTTCTTCGTGTGTTTTCCATGATGAGGGTGTGTGCATGATGCACAAAGTGTTCAAAACACAAACTAGCACGTCTTCTTCGGCGCATTCTCTTTTTCGTCTGTCTCGCTCTTGCTTCCTGCTAGAGTGCCCCCTGGAGGCCGTAAAAATCCATAAATACGCGGCGCCGCCATTTAAACCTCAAAGTTCAAAGTAACCTTCTGAATAAACTGCATTAAAAGTTCACGTTCATTACAACTTGTTTTTGGTGAGCAAAACGTCATAAGAATTGAATTTAAATGCTGATTGATTGGATTTTAATACAATGCAGATTGTCCACTGCTTTGTGTAATCTCTCAGTCACATAGCAGAGTAAGAGAAAGGGTTTAAGAGCCATTTGACGCAGGTCACCTAGCGTGCATTCCTACTAAAGCTCATAATAGTCACAAGCAATACAGCCAGAATAAGCAGCAGCCATAGTAGTGTTTCAAAATAGTATTTTTGTTGTTTTTTTCTTCAAGATACCGCAGTGTACGAAAAAATCCTCATATAAGCCGCACCTGACTATAAGCCGCAGGGTTCAAAATTTTGGAAAAAAGTCGCGGCTTATAGTCCGTAATTTACGGTATATACATGGTGCAGAGTAGGGCCGCACGATATTGGAAAAACATAAGCTATTCAATAAGGTTGTTGAATATAGGGATATCAATATTGGTATTGCAATATAAGCATGTACCTTTTATATACAACAGTGGTGATATCTGATACAGTGACATTGCACTTTTTGTGAAAAATGTAATTGCCGGGTTCTGCAATATTTAAATTACTGTTACAACATTATCAGGAACCGATGATTAGGATAGGTTGGTGTAGTTATTGCAATCGTTTCCTCACAAGCTGGAACTTCATGACACAAATGTCCGCATTGACAAACTAGCATGGGTTTTGAGAACGACCCTCATCTCCGAAGGTGTCTTCCATCAGCAATTCATCTTACCGTTTTTTTCATGTATAGTACGCACCCCTAAAAATGGCATGCTGATGCTGGAAAAAAGCTTGTACCCATGTATAATATGCACCCAATTTTTATGAATTTTTAAAAAAAAAAAATTTAATTTTTTCTTTTTTTTTTTTTTTTTTTTAAGTCCCAATGATCGTCACACACTCAGGGAGGCAATGGGTCCCATTTTTATAGTCTTTGGTATGGTCTTTAGGCTGGATGTAATTTTTTTTGTTGGCGTTGATTTCTCCGACTGCCCATAAACGCACCACCGCGCTCCGTGCGCACACGGGAAAGAGGCGGCTCTGTATGGGAGAGACGTTGAAGAGGAATAAAAACACCCTTGGAAACCAAAACTTGCCCCTCGTCGTGACTCGGAGCCGCAACAAATGTTTCGGATTTGTGTAGGGTACATTGTGACAGACAGCAAACTAGCAGGTGATCGAGCGAGCGTCTGATACAAGAGCATTGCGGTCGTATGGAGCGTGTTTGAAGTGAACAGCAGAGACGAAAGGAACAAGGCAAAGTGTTGTGAAATAAAATATTACCTGTAATACGGATTTAGGTAGAGAACTGAACTCTCACTCTTTATATAGCTGACGTGTCTTGCGCATCCGTTCTGCGCATCTGTAATGGCGGCCTCCGTATGATATCCGGTTTGCGTGTGTGCGCGTGTGCGTGTGTGCGAGAGCGAGAGAGAGCGCGCGAGAGCGCGCGAGAGAGAAAGCTCAACCGTAGCACGCCGCCGACCGCCCAACTGCACCGCGCTGGTAGCATTATTGTGACAGAGCCGTCGCTGAAATTTAGAAGATATTTTTAAAGTCCTGATGTACTTTCTAAAATTTAAGTGGACCTCAGTGCGCACTGCGCAGGGAGCTTAATTTGGTGCGGTCGCGCAACCGCAGCGCGCCGGGCGCTCACTGTCGCATTGCTTAAAGAGCGCCTTTGTGTTTTAGGATGAACAGCAGAGACCAAAGGAACAAGCCAAAGTGTTGTGAAATAAAATTTTACCTGTAATACGCATTTTGTTATTTGCTGATTGAAACTGCTAATTAAACTGTGAATTGAAACTAATAGGAAAGAAACAACTCTCGCTCTTAATATAGCTGACGTGTCTTGCGCATCCGTTCTGCGCATCTGTAATGGCGGCCTCCGTATGACGTCCGGTCCGCGATGGAGATTAAAAACAAACAATATTTGACAATAACACACCATCAAGGATTGCACCATCGCATCAAACGATGTGTCGTCAATTATGTATTTTACTGACTAAGTGTGTTGGCCAGGATGGCTGAATGCGATGCGCGATTGACAACAAACAAGAAGAAAGGTGAGTTTTATTTCGGGGGAGATTTGTCATGTCTCGTCCCCAGTTTTGCTATGTGTCTAGGTTGCCATAGTTTCTGTTCGCGTCGCCCCTCTCTTCCTGTGTCACCTCAATCGATGTAACGTGTTTTGTATTTAAGTCCTGTCTGCCTCTCGCTCACCGTTGGATCATTGCATGTGTTACTGTCATTCTGTTCCTGTCTTTGGTAATGTCACCCTGTCTTTTTGTTCCACGACTTTGTCGGTCAGTCCTGTTGTTGGTTTTGTTGTACCATGACTTTCTTTAAAAAAAAAAAAAAATTAAAAATGTTTTTCTTTGTACCCATGTATAATACGCACCCCAGATTTTAGGACAATAAATTAGGTAAATTTTGCGCACTATACACAGAAAAAAACGGTATTAAATGGTCTCTCATGCTATTCTAACTGTCATCGGATAGCACCACATTATTCCTTAAATGTTTCCTAACAATTGCAGCCTGGTGGGTTGTTTTTTCCTTGCCCTCCAGTGGGCTTATGATCAGGTTATACGTATATGTAGTTAATATTTGTCAACTGTAGGTTTGTAAAGCCCTTTGACTCTATATAAACTCCATAACTAGTAAATTTATTTGACTTGAAAAGTACTGTATGTTGCAGATGGTCAAACTGTTTCTATTTGCTATTAGGAAAATTCCTAATCAAATCTACTTAGGGTGACCAATGGTCTCGCGTAGCACATGCATGTACAACCCTTGAAGCTCAATTCAACCACCCCGCAAATCGAGGCCGTGTCCGCAAAATCCATGCTTGAAATCCAATGTTGATCGTGAATAGGGATGTGTATTGGGCTGTCAAAAAGAGTGATGTGTATTGGGAGCCCTTCTCACATTCACTTGAAAGAGCCCATACATTATTGTCATTTACAAATTGACAGAGCCTAATTGTCAATTAGTCACTGACTGCCAGCACGAGAAAAGTCATGGCAATGAACACTCATAGTATAGAGCAGTGGTCACCGGCCCGCGGGACCGTTTAATCCGGCCCGCCAACCCTGAACAAATTGTATTATTAAACTTTTTTTTTTTGGTCATTTTGCCTGCAATGACTGTGTTTCCCCAGTAGATGGGGAAACGCTTGCCTGCGCATTTACTACCGGAAGCCGTGTCAGAAAGCTCGGTGCACACTTACAAGTGCGTGTACGTCCATGGCGCACTCGCGCTCTATTTGTATCAGTCCCAAATTTAGAGCGTGGGCTGTGACGACAGCATTCTTATAATTCGCGCGCTGAGTTTTCAGATGCAGTTTTGCGCTAAAGCCACCCACAAACCTTCCCCTGGAATCCTTCCATTGAAATGAGTCGCCCAAGGAAAAGCAAGGTGGACACAGTGCCGAGGGTTTAAAAGAGAGTGGCTAATTTGGCTCGACGTACGCGACGTGACGTTCAGCCACATGAACATCAACATCAACCCGTCACAGATCGAGGTAAACGGACCAACACATCGGATCTCGCCTAAGAATTGCCACAACAAATCTTACTCCGGACTATGACGCACTAGCAAACTTTAACAAAAAAGACAGCGGTGTCTTCTAGCCTACTGGAACCTACAAAAGGATTATAAGAAAGGAACACAAGAACTTTAAGAGACTGCTCATATGTGTCAAAGAGATTCTGCTCTGACAACTGAGCTGAACTTTTATCTGTTAAGATTGTGCATGGCACAACAGAAAGTTAATGTTCCATGGCTTTTTTTTCTATGAAGAACCCAGAGAGTTATTTAGTTATTATTTATTTCCTGTTTTTTCTGTGAAGAACTCAGAGAGGGTTGTTTAGTTATTATTTATTTCATTAATAGTGTTATTATTTGTTTCCTGACTTTTTTTCTGTAAAGAACCTGGAAAGGGTTATCAAATAACCGTTATTTGGTTATGTGTGGCTTTCTGGAAAACAATAAATTTTTTAAGCTCCCCTACAATCGTCACACTTTTTCTGTTACAAACTGACGCCGGCCCCCCATCAGAGAAGGGAAAAGTTATGTGGCCCTCACAGGAAAAAGTTTGGGGACCCCTGATCTCGACAATGATGATGATGATGACCTAGATCAGTGGTTCCCAAAGTGGGCGGTACCGCCCCCCCTGGGGGCGGTGGAAAGATCTGGGGGGGCGGTGAGGAAGAAAGGGGCGGTAGGGGGGCGGCAGTCCGAAGTCGAAGTCAGAAGTTTGAACGTTTGTTTGACGATTTGTACACAACACGTGCAGCAGGACGAGTCAGTGGACGACGCATCAGGGTCCGGTTACCACACGCCGCTCAAAAAGTCATATCAAGATTTTTGGTTACAAAAAAAAATCTCTGACTGCTATCAAGTGCTGTGGAACAAGGTCAAGATGTACTTTATTGCGTTCCCAACATCATATTTAGTAGAACAGGGCTTCAGTGCAGTCGCCTTGCTTCTTTCCAAGCAAAGAAACCGACTGAAAATTACTGACTGCGGGGATCTATGACTTCTTCTTAGTGAGTTCCAGCCTGATGTTGAGAAGCTTATGTCCCTGCACCAAGCACATCCATCCCATTAATATTACGTGTGAGACAATGAAGTTTACTGGTGGAATTTTTATTTACCATTCTATGTTGCTGAAACAGTTAAAACTGCTAAAAAAATAAATTGGTTTACTAAATTGGGTTTTATTTGTGAAATACACATTTGTGTTTAACCTTTCTCTTTTCAAATTGCAGCATACCAAATATCAAGAAAGAGGTATTTGTTTCCATATGTGTCTGTGTGGGGGGGGGGGGCGCTAGGAATTCACTGGGGAGCCAAGGGGGCGCCAGCCTGCAAAAGTTTGGGAACCATTGACCTAGATCAGGGGTGGGCAAACTTTTTGACTCGCGGGCCGAACTGGGTTCTAAATTTGGACCGGAGGGCCGGACCAAGAGCAGATGGACGTAGGCGTTGTGTGAAGTCATATAAGCGACCTGTAAAGGTCATTGCATAAAAGATCTTGGCCTTTAGTAGGTAGTAAAGCATGGATATTCCAAACAAGTTTTTTGAAAACAAATGCATTTATTAACAGCATTAAAAAAATAATAATTCACTAAAACACTGCTATCAGTGATTCTCGTAAAATACGACACTGTTATTATGAATAACAATCTCCATCACTTCAGTGCCTGCAGGTCAGATTAATGTTTATCTTATGAGATCACATCAAACGGCAAACATTCTGACCAAATATATCATCTTGAAGAATCGGTGAAAGCATACATCCAAATAAAGTAATCAAAACAGCAACACGGTGAGGGGTATCTGAAAATCAGAGCAGAGTTTTAACTCGCAAACACCTGGTAACAGAGGTGAGGAAACGGGAAACACTTCCTTAAAGTAAGCCTTAAGAACTTTACAGGTTAAGATTAGTCGCAAATAGGTGGTGCATCAATGTCCTTGAGCATCCTGCATTGTTTGAAAATGAGAATGGTCGCTAGTTTCAATCCCTGCTATGTGTACAAATCATATTCAAAATGCATTTTTTTACAATAAACTTGAGAGCCTCCCGTTCATTTTCAGTGGGAACAGTGTTGTTGGTCTCCCTTTTTTGCTAGTGCGTCATAGTCTGGAGTAAAATTTGTTGTGGCAATTCTTAGGCGAGATCCGAGGTGTTGGTCCGTTTACCTTGATCTGTGACGGGTTGATGTTGATGTGGCTGAACGTCACGTCGCGTACGTCGAGCCAAATTGGCCACTCTTTTTTAACATTCGGCACTCACTTCTTTTTTTCGGGCCACTCATTTTAATGGAAGGATTCCAGGGGAAGGTTTGTGGGTGGCTTTAGCGCAAAACTGCATCTGAAAGCTCAGCACACGAATTATAAGAATGCGTCGTCAAAGCCCACGCTCTAAATTCGGGACTGATACGAATAGAGCGAGAGTGCGCCAAGTCCGTACTACTGAGTACGTACACGCACTTGTGAGTGTGCACCGAGCTTTCTGACACGGCTTCCGGTAGTAAATGCGCAGGCGAGCGCTTCGCCATCTACTGGGAAGACGCAGTCATTGCAGGCAAAATGACCAAAAAAAAAAAGTTTAATAATACAATTTGTTCAGGGTTGGCGGGCCGGATTAAATGGTCCCGTGGGCCGGATGTGGCCCGCGGGCCGTAGTTTGCCCACCCCTGACCTAGATGAAGATACAACAGTCTTCTTCCATGGGTCCCAGCGGGCCAGAGGAAGAGGTAGAGGCCAGCAAGGTCGCAGGCCACCATATACCGTATTTTCCGGACTATAAGGCGCACCTAAAAGCCTAAAATTTTCTCAAAAGCCGACAGTGCGCCTTATAGTCCGGTGCGCCTTATATATGGACCAAATTTCTAAATTTAAACCGGCCCGAAGCATTGTGTCATGAAATCAATCATAAGTGGCCACCTGAAGACTATGAATCATGAATCAAAAAGACTATGGATCATTATTTTGTGATTATAAAGTAATTTGTTGCATCTGAAGTTGAAATAAAAAAGATAAAATGGAGAATAATTTGATTTGGATTAAAAATCTGACATGATGCATTAATGGTGCGCCTTATATAAGGACAAAGTTTTAAAATGGGCCATTTATTGAAGGTGCACCTTATAGTCCGGAAAATACGGTAATTCGAAACCCCCATCAGGTTCTGACAACTGTCGGAACTGTGGGAAACGTGGACACTGGTCAAAAGAGTGTCGTCGTGCAAAACAATACCAATCAAAGGGTGGAGGAAGAGGCAGAGGAAAAGCCAAATTTTCAACATGACAAGCTTCCTCTACTTTGACCACTCATGCTCATACAGAGAAAGAAGTAACAGATGTCCATATGACAGAAAAACATGTCATTGTCCAGATTATTAGAATTTTGGGGGATTATTAGAGCTCCTGTCCATACGAGAAATATGACAATGCTGTTGTATGCCCAATGACAAATGACCAGAGATCAAATTGTGTGTGTACACTAAAGTTAAAATTTCCAAATCAAGTGGTAAAGAAAAGTCAATCTTAGTATACAAAAGTGATCTGGATAAATGTTTTTTTTTTTTTTTTAAACAGCAGAGCTTTTTAAAAAGTAAATTTAGATTTAATGAATAAAATAAAATTGATTGTCATACAATTTGAATTTAAGAAATAAAAACTGTTTAATGTATTTATAAAAATCGTAGTTTGTTCATCATATTGGCAATCTTATTTTCAGTTCCCATGAATTAACCTGGCAAAAATAATGGAATTAAATGAAATAAAAAAATCATAATTTCAAAAACAATAACAAATAGGGTGGCACAGTGACGCACTGGTTAAAACGTCCGCCTCACAGTGCAGAGGTTGCAGGTTTGATTCCGGCTACGTCCTTCCTGTGCAGAATTTGCATGTTCTCACCGTACATGTACAGGTTTCTTCTGGGTACTTGGGTACTGTATCAAACACATGCATGGTAGGCCGATTGAGCATTCTAAATTGCCCGTAGGTTTGAGTGTGAAGAGTTGTTCGTCTATGGGGGCCCTGCGATTGGTTGGCAATCAGTTCAGGGTTTACGCCGCTTACGCCCAAAAACTACTGGGATAGGTTCCAGCCCAACCGTGACCCTTCTGAGCATAAAGCGGTTTGAATTATGGATAGATGAACAATAATAAATTGTTCCACATAGTCAAAAGGTTGCACCCCAAATGAAGTTGTGTATTCGCAAAACTGCTCTGCAAAGGAAAAAATATATACCGTAATTTTCGGACTATAAGTAGCACCGGAGTATAAGTCGCACCAGCCATAAAATGCCCAAAAAAGTGAAAAAAAACCATATATATGTATATAAGTCGCTCCTGAGTATAAGTCGCCCCCCCACCCAATTTATGAAAAGAAACGCCACTTATGGTACGAAAATTACGGTATTTTGAGCCTTGACTCTGCTCCTGGCACAGAAACGCCGTTCTCAGCATTTAACCCTAACCTTGTCCCTCAGATACATACCCTTTAGGTTTATTTGTAGGTGGTCATTTTTTATTACGTATTTTTATCAATAACATCACATCCGTTAGGGCGGGACTCCCAAATAAGATAATGGTTTCGCAAATCCGCCATCTTCATTACTCAGAGAGAATTTTGTAGTTCAAACAACTCAAGGATGCCAAAGTGGAGAGATCAAAATGTCCCATTGTTGGATGCATCAATCACCACTAGGGGTGGAAATCGTGGGTTTTCACACGATACGATATCATAGATACAAAGAACCGCGATACGATATTTGCCGATATCTTAAAGCCTGCTGTGATTCATTCACGAAACGATATAGTGCTCTACGATCGATATTTTTATTTTTTATAAATTAAAAAATATAGAACAAAATCGTGATTTATAACAATTCATACGCAAAATCAACAAGGTACTGCAAACTCTTTATTTAGGAAATTACAAGAATATTGTAGTATACAAAGTGCTTATTTTAACATTGAACTTTGATGTCGTGTTTTTTCTTTAAATGTGCGGCGAGATTTGTGGTCCCTGAATATTTGATCAGGATTTACAAACTGCACGTGTCTTGTCCGTTGAGCCATCTTTTCTTTGGAATCCAAAGTGCTTCCAAACGAATGACTTGAAGCCTAAAGGGGAGCAAATTTCCTCGTCTTTTTGGACACTTGCCATAGCACCAGCCCAGGAGCCGCGTACTAGTTGTCGACTCCCCTTTCACGTGCCTGCTCTGCTCACAACAGAACATGCCGCGCACTGCTCCCGGAAAGAGGAAGCAAGCAACAATGAACTGGATTTCAAAATAAAGTCGCGTCTAATGTCCGAGGTCAAACACGGCGATATAAATCGATGTTTACGTCTAGCATTGATGCCAATAAATCGTAGAGCATTATATCAATTAATCGATGTGTATCGATGAATCGTGTCTTGTCCGTTGAGCCATGAATTGCATCAAAGGTATTATTCTCGGGGAGCACAACGTGTTAAATGCATTTGTTAGCTTCACGCTAACGCTAGCATCAGCTTCCTGGTTAACTTGACTGCAGTGCTTGTTTACAATACGTGTTCATAAATATTGTGAGGGGATTTATTTTGTCACGTGTTATGTATGTATGGACAAGTCCTCTGCCATCAACATCTTTTAATCAATCAAAAAGTTTGCGGCGCAAATAAACGCTACCTCGGCTAAACATTATAAATACGTCAACCGGAAAAGGAGGCACACATCTTGCGGCCTGGAGGGAGTGGGGTGTGAAGTATCTCATTTGCATTTAAAAAGACTGCACCAAAACGGCTTGCTCTGAGCCACACCTCAGAACAAGTATAAAAGAGGAACCTGTGATGCTATCAAAACGAGGAATTCAGACAAAAGCATCATTGTTCCACTTTATATAGACCACAATTGAATGAGTAAAATGTAAAACAGAATAATTTATTAACGTGATATGTAAGCTTTAAACTATCAATATTAAACTATAAATCATAATGGAGTACGGTGAATGCATGCGTATCATCGAGGGAGTATGGCCGGTATGAAAGTAAAGAAAAAATTCTTTGCTTTGCTGAAGGGCTTCTGACGTCAGCAGCGCGACGTCCCGCGTCACCCGACGGAGCTCTCTTTCACCTCCGTGGATGGAAGTCGCTCGGCCGGGTAGCTGTCCAGGGACGGTGGATGGGGCTCGGTCATGGCTTTTACGCACGCCCAGTCCTATTCTATGGAGCTCTCTTCCACTTCCGTGGCTGGAAGTCCACGCCGCCACCCGCTTGTAAGTTTGTTTTGTTAAATAAAGAGCCATTTACCAAACCCACGTCTTTCCTTGAACTTTGTTAACGCTACAATATAGTTATATAGTAGATCTGTGGAATAACGACGAGGCTGACGGCAGTGCGCACACACGGCGATGTTGACAAAGGACGAGGAATTTGATCGATGGATTTAATGATTTAGAGCGCACAGATGGTTTGATAACATTATTGCTTATATAATAGTTATTTGATATATAATTTATATATCGTTATATGGGCCTGTGGAATATTTTGAAGTGCAAGAGTCGTGCGCCCTGACGTGAGCCTCGTCGTTATTCCAAAGATCCAGTATATAACTATATTGTAGCGTTAACAAAGTACAAGGAAAGACGTGGGTTTGTTTAACAAAACATGAGGTCAACGAGCCAACAACTACTGAACTGTAATGATAAAAACATATACAAGTTGCTACACGAAATAAAATATACCAAATAACTAAGATAAATAGTTCACTGCCACACGGCCCCAAGCACCGGCGTCGACTTTTAGGCGTGGACTTCTGAGGTGACATTCCAGCCACGGAGGTGGAAGAGACCTCTATAGAATAGGACCGGGCGTGCATAAAAGCCATGTCCAAGTCCCATCCACCGTCCCCGGAGAGCCATCCGGCCGAGCGCCGGCCCCCGACTTCCATCCACAGAGGTGAAAGAGAGATCCGTAGAGTAGGACCGGGCGTGCGTAGAAGCCATGTCCGAGCCCCATCCACCGTCCCCGGACAGCCACACAGCCGAGCCCCGGCCCCCAACTTCCATCCATGGAGGTGAAAGAGCTCCGTAGAGTAGGACCGGGCGTGTGTAAAAGCCACAATCGTTGTGCAAACCTTCTGTGTCACTCTAAATCATTAAATCCTTCAAACTCTTCGTCCTCCGTGTCACTTACAAACAAAGCCGCTAATGATGCCGGTAGTACGTGGGGCCCTTCGTCATCCCGTGATCGAATCTTTGTCCTTGATGTAAACAACTGCCGCGCCGCTCCGCTGACGTCACTTGAAATTCAAATTACAGTAATCCCTTGCTACATCGCGGTTTGTTTATCACAGTTTCACTTTTTTTTGGGGGGGGGGGGGGGGATTTTGAAAATTTATGAAAAGATTTACATATAAGTCGCTCCTCACTATAAGTCTCCCTCCCACCCAAACTATGAAAAAAAATGCGATTTATAGTCCGAAAAATACGGTAACTGTGGTGATTAATGAAACGTCTTGGGTTTGTGAGAGGCTTATCTCCTCATTATGAACAAAGAATCCACAAAGCACTTGGCCAAGATCAACTCACAAAGTTACTAAAAAGGCATCTGGGTCCGGTTAAATGTGAAGCAAAATTAGTCAATACTCTCTGCTAGCTAATGGGTTAATGTGTTATGGCGTGTGGGAGGGTGTGTATGACATGAAGAGGTAAATCTTGAACTGTTCGTACCTGTGTGTGTGAAGGTGGTAATCCTTTCCGTCCATACACTCCAACAAGAGCATCTTTCTGCACTGAGATGTTAAATTTCAGGAACTGTGGTTGGTCAATGTAAAGCTGTGACCGCCAAAACACACCTACAAATAGATCAGAAGAATAAAGCATGGACGTCAGTATCAGCTCAGTGATGTGGTGACATGACATTGACATAGGCTGTTTGAGTGCATGTGAGTAATTAACCTGGAGGGACATCTTGAATTGCTCTTCTGCCCACATCCACTTCTCCTGTGTCTATTGTATTATTTTCTAGGAGGATTTTACCTGCAGACAAGCAAATAATCACTATTATACCGGCAAGAAGTACATTCAGTTGGGACTGACATTATCCACAATGTAAGATTCATATTGAGCAATCTCGATTCAACATCTTGATATCACATTTCTCAGTGACAAATCTTGAGAAATTAAGACTCAACAAAAAAAAATGAGACAATGTGAATACAGCTGAACCTCAATTTTACATGCTTCGATTCTACGCAATTTTCTGTCTAACGTGGTTTGGTAATGGACCCCAATTTATAAAGATATAAAGACTGTACGAAGCTAAATGACTAACGCTCAAACCTTAGCTCCAGTGATTTACCGTTTTTTTCCGTGTATAGTGCGCCCCCATGTATAATACGCACCCTAAAAATGGCATGCTGATGCTGGAAAAAAGCCTGTACCCATGTATAATACGCACCCAATTTTTATGATTTTTTTTTTTTTATGATTTTTTTTTTTTTTTTTTTTTAAGTCCCAATGATCGTCACACACGCAGGGAGGCAATGGGTCCCATTTTTATAGTCTTTGGTATGGTCTTAACTATGCTGGATGTAATTTTTTTTGTTGGTTGTTGATTTCTCCGACTGCCCATAAACGCACCACCGCGCTCCGTGGAGCGTGCGGACGTGAAAAAGGCGGCTCTGTATGGGAGAGACGTTGAAGAGGAATAAAAACACCCATGGAAACCAAAACTTGGTGATTTCAAGTTTCATTTCGAGGGACATTTGTCACGTCTCGTCCCCAGTTTTGCTATGTGTCTAGGTTGCCATAGTTTCTGTTCGCGTCGCCCCTCTCTTTCTGTGTCACCTCAATTGATGTAACGTGTTTTGTATTTAAGTCCTGTCTGCCCCTCGCTCACCGTCGGATCATTGCATGTGTTACTGTCATGATGTCTGTTTGCTTTCTGTTCCTGTCTTTGGTAATGTCTTTTTGTTCCACGACTTTGTCGGTCAGTGCTGTTGTTGGTTTTGTTTTCTAAAAAAAAAAAATAAATAAATAAATAAAAAAAAAAATAATTTTTGTACCCATGTATAATGCGCACCCCAGATTTTAGGACAATAAATTCGTTAAATTTTGCGCACTATACACGGAAAAAAACGGTAATTTCCATGACTTCAGGCGTTAGATAAGAAGAAGTCGGAACATCACTCCATTGTGCAACCACAGAGACGGCGATTGGTAAGGCCTGTTTGACCTTTATAACTGCCTATGCTAATCAGATAGGACATCCCTACAAGATCGCTACCTCGATTGGTAATATACCGTATTGGCCCGTGTATAAGACGACCCTGATTATAAGACAACCGGCTCTTTTTCTAGACTCAACTTTGAAAATAGGACTTTGAACACCAAATTTAATTTTCATACAGAAAATGATTACATCTGAAACAAATGATTATAACAATATATTCGAGAGAAAAAGCATGTTATTTTACCTCATTCAAATCATGCAAAAACTGTCTATCACAGTGCTTCTCAAATAGTGGGGCGCGCCCCCCGTGGGGCGCGTGTGAGCCTGGGGAACAGGCTTTTTTTTTGGCAGTACTAGAATAAAGTGTAATTGCGCGTTTACTACAGCAGGGGGCAGTGGCGCTCTCATTGTTACTTCTGTCACGTTTGCGACAGTGCAACATTTTACGACTTACAAGACAAGTTAGGATAGTCGTGGTGGGGAGGGGGGGCGGTAATAGTTTTCTTCTTGCTAGGGGGGGGCGTAACAGAAAATAATTGAGAAGCACTGGTCTATCACATCTTAATATCTGAACATTTGTAATGAATGGCTTCTGGTTTTTGAAATGTAAATAAACCAATCTACTGTGATAAAACAGAATTGCAATAACTGCATTTTCCATCAAAGTGAAGTCTAACTGTAACTGTAGTCTTGAAACAAATCTGAATAAGGAAAAACATTGCAATAAAATAATGCAAACTGCTACCGCTATTGTTGGGGAAACTGAGGACTGTATAGGGGGTTGGCTCGGTGTCAGGCTTCGGATGAGGATATGGAGCAGGGCGACCATGTGCAGCTTGGACCAGGGTTTATTGGAACAAACTCAAAACACAAACTTGGTAGACTGACATAAATAATAGGACTGACCTGACAAGACTTGAAACAGAAATACATGGTGACGTTACCGTGGAAGCAGCGATTGCATGCAACAATCGACAAGCAATGATCCGACAATGAACGAGGGGCAGACAGGGCTTAAATACAAAACACAAAACACGAGGCAGGTGAACGCGGTTACATTGATTGAGGTGACACAGGAAGGGAGGGACGACGCGCACAGAAACCATGGCAACCTAGCAAAACTGGGGACAAGACATGACAGAAGCACACATGATCCACGGACATGAGCACACAGACGGACAAAACAATGACAACATGGACGTGACCGGGGATGAATCATGACAGAACCCCCCCCACAAGGGACGGCTCCCGACGTCCCAAAATCCCAACCCCCCACGGCGGCACGCGGGGGGGCAGGGGGGTAAACACACCAGTCCAGACGGCCCCACTGGTTTTCGAAACGGCCTGAATGGCACACGGCAGCGACTGGGGAAACAACCGCATTCAGCGGCAACTCACACAACCATGAACCGCACTCG
The DNA here is from genome assembly GCF_033458585.1 of Syngnathus typhle. Taxonomy (NCBI): domain Eukaryota; kingdom Metazoa; phylum Chordata; class Actinopteri; order Syngnathiformes; family Syngnathidae; genus Syngnathus; species Syngnathus typhle. The sequence continues at coordinate 21,569,194 of NC_083740.1, forward strand.
GCGGAAACTCGGGGAACGGAACCGTGCTTGGCGGAAACTTGGAAAGTCAGAGCCGCAATCGGCGGCAGTTTGAAGTCCGGGCCGCAATCAGCGGCGATTGGAAGGCGGAGCTGTGCGCAGCGGCAAGAACCACCGCGCTGCAGCAGTGGGGGTGGGGCCATGGACGATCGCGGGTCATGCGTAGCTGAAGGCGGCTTGGCTTGGTTTCTGGGCTTGGGCTTGGGCTTCGCTTGGCTTTGGGTTCGGCTTCTTGGCTTTGGCTTCTTGGCTTTGGCTTCTTGGCTTTGGCTTCTTGGCTTTGGCTTCTTGGCTTTGGCTTCTTGGCTTTGGCTTCTTGGCTTTGGCTTCTTGGCTTTGGCTTCTTGGCTTTGGCTTTGACTTCTTGGCTTTGACTTCTTGGCTTTGGCTTCTTGGCTTTGGCTTCTTGGCTTTGGCTTCTTGGCTTGGCTTGGACAACGGAAGCTGGTGGTGGAGGGGGGTCCAAGCGCTGGTCGCTGTGTTGGTCGGATCATTCTGTCAGGCTTCGGATGAGGAAATGGAGCAGGGCGACCATGTGCAGCTTGGACCAGGGTTTATTGGAACAAACTCAAAACACAAACTTGGTAGACTGACATAAATAATAGGACCGACCTGACAAGACTTGAAACAGAAAGACATGGTGACGTTACCGTGACAGCAGCGATTGCATGCAACAATCGACAAGCAATGATCCAACAATGAACGAGGGGCAGACAGGGGTTAAATACAAAACACAAAACACGAGGCAGGTGAACGCGGTTACATTGATTGAGGTGACACAGGAAGGGAGGGACGACGCGAACAGAAACCATGGCAACCTAGCAAAACTGGGGACAAGACATGACAAAAGCACACATGAACCACGGACATGAGCACACAGACGGACAAAACAATGACAACATGGACGTGACCGGGGATGAATCATGACACTCTGATGGTTATGCTCGGATGGTTATGCTCTTTTCGCCCCTGGGTGTCGGTCAGAACACAGGAGGGAAGACGTGGTTCAGTTTTGATTGCTTTACTGAATTAATGGCAAAAAAGTAACAGGCACTGTGGCTCGTAGCGGCATACAGGCAAACTGGCAAAAGGGTATAGGCACATGTTTGGTCGTAAGGATGTGAGAGCAGGTGTGTGTAGTGTAAATGGGTGAGTCTTTGGGTGTGTGAATGGGATTCTTGTGTGTGTGTGATTATTGTATGAAGCGTGTAAAGGGTGTGTGTGTGTGTGTGGTGTGTGTGTGTGGTTCCGCAACAGACAGAAATACAGCACGTAAGTCAACGCTCAACTTCTGACGTCACACAACACTATACGAAACGCATTACATAACTAACTGCACGTAACGGTTCCGCAATACTAAATAACCATGAATGAAATACTCTCGGCAACACACCAAACATGAGTTATCGAGACAACAAAATACAGTTTTTCTCCATGTATAATGCGCCCCCATGTATAATACGCACCCTAAAAATGGCATGTCAATGATGGAAAAAAGCCTGTACCCATGTATAATACGCACCCGAATTATTATTATTATTATTATTTTTTAAGTCCCAATGATTGTCACACACCTATCTGGGTGTGGTGAAATGTGTCCTCTGCATTTGACCCATCCCTGTGTGATTTTGATCCATCCCCTGGGGGAGAGGGGGGCAGTGAGCAGCAGCGGCGCCGCGCTCGGGAATCATTTGGTGATCTAACCCCCCAATTCCAACCCTTAATGCTGAGTACCAAGCAGGGAGGCAATGGGTCCCATTTTTATAGTCTTTGGTATGGTCTTAACTAGGCTGGATGTATTTTTTTTGTTGGCGTTGATTTCTCCGACTGCCCGTAAAGGCACCACCGCGATCAGGTTAAAATGAAGAGAGGAAAGTGACGTGCGGACATGTGAAAGGCGGCTCTGTATGGGAGAGAAGTTAAAGAGGAATAAAACACCCTTGGAAACCAAAACTTGCCCGTCGTCGTGACTTGGAGCCGCGACAAATGTTTCGGATTTGTGTAGGGTACATTGTGACAGCAAACGAGCAAGTGATCGAGCAAGCGTCTCATACAAGAGCATTGCGTTCGTATGGAGCGTGTTTCAAGTGAACAGCAGAGACGAAAGGAACAGGGCAATGTGTTGTGAAATAAAATATTACCTGTAATACGCATTTTGTTATTTGCTGATTGTATTAAACTATCACATTCATTGTCAGTCAAGAAGAGAAGAGGACTATTCGCATCGGATCCATAGTGCGCATGCGCAGTGATACTGCCTCCGTATGACGTCCAGTCCGCGATGGAGATTAAAAAACAAACATTATTTGACAATTACACAGGTTTCTGTTCCTGTCTTTGGTAATGTCACTCTTTCTTTTTGTTCCACGTCTTTGTCGGTCAGTCCTGTTGTTGGTTTTGTTAGAGAGTTATGTTAGTTTACTAAGTCTGTGTTTTGAGTTCCTCCAATGAACCCTGGTCCAAGCTGCACTTGGTCGCCCTGCTCCTTTCCACACTCCATCCGTGACTTTTCTTCAAAAATTGTTGTACCATGATTTTCTTCTTCAAAATAATAATAATAATAATAATAATAATTTAAAAAAAAAAAAAAAATTGTACCCATGTATAATGCGCACCCCAGATTTTAGGACAATAAATTAGTTAAATTTTGTGCACTATACACGGAAAAAAACGGTAATCACCGTTTTATTTTTATTTATTTATTTATTTTTTTAAGTCCCAATGATCGTCACACACGCAGGGAGGCAATGGGTCCCATTTTTATAGTCTTTGGTATGGTCTTAACTAGGCTGGATGTAATTTTTTTTGTTGGCGTTGATTTCTCCGACTGCCCGTAAACGCACCACCGAGACGTTGAAGAGGAATAAAAACACCCTTGGAAACCAAAACTTGCCCCTCGTCGTGACTCGGAGCCGCAACAAATGTTTCGGATTTGTGTAGGGTACATTGTGACAGACAGCAAACGAGCAGGTGATGGAGCAAGCCTTGTCTGATACGAGAGCATTGCGCTCGTATGGAGCGTGTTTGAAGTGAACAGCAGAGACGAAAGGAACAAGGCAAAGTGTTGTGAAATAAAATATTACCTGTAATACGGATTTAGGTAGAGAACTGAACTCTCGCTCTTTATATAGCTGACGTGTCTTGCGCATCCGTTCTGCGCATCTGTAATGGCGGCCTCCGTATGATATCCGGTTTGCGTGTGTGCGCGTGTGTGCGAGAGCGAGAGAGAGCGAGAGAGAGAGTGCGAGAGAGAACGCTCAACCGTAGCGCGCCGCCGACCGCCCAACTGCACCACGCTGGTCGCATTATTGTGACAGAGCCGTCGCTGAAATTTAGAAGATATTTTTAAAGTCCTGATGTACTTTCTAAAATTTAAGTGGACCTCAGTGCGCACTGCGCAGGGAGCTTAATTTGGTGCGGTCGCGCAACCGCAGCGCGCCGGGCGCTCACTGTCGCATTGCTTAAAGAGCGCCTTTGTGTTTTAGGATGAACAGCAGAGACCAAAGGAACAAGGCAAAGTGTTGTGAAATAAAATATTACCTGTAATACGCATTTTGTTATTTGCTGATTGAAACTGCTAATTAAACTGTGAATTGAAACTAATAGGAAGAAAACAACTCTCGCTCTTTATATAGCTGACGTGTCTTGCGCAGCCGTTCCGTGCATTTTATTTCACAACACTTTGCCTTGTTCCTTTCTTCTCTGCTGTTCACTTCAAACACGCTCCATGCGACCGCAATGCTCTCGTATCAGACGCTTGCTCGATCACCTGCTCGTTTGCTGTCTGTCACAATGTACCCTACACAAATCCGAAACATTTGTTGCGGCTCCGAGTCACGACGAGGGGCATGTTTTAGTTTCCAAGGGTGTTTTTATTCTTCTTCAACGTCTCTCCCATACAGAGCCGCCTCTTTCCCGTGCGCGCACGGAGCGCGGTGGTGCGTTTACGGGCAGTCGGAGAAATCAACGCCAACAAAATAGATTACATCCAGCCTAGTTAAGACCATACCAAAGACTATAAAAATGGGACCCATTGCCTCCCTGCGTGTGTGACGATCATTGGGACTTAAAAAAAAAAATATATATATATATTTTTTAAAATTCATAAAAATTGGGTGCGTATTATACATGGGTACAGGCTTTTTTCCAGCATCAGCATGCCATTTTTAGGGTGCGTATTATACATGGGGGCGCACTATACACGGAAAAAAACGGTACTTTATTTGATATTTTCTCTCTATTTTTCATGTTTTGAATATGTTCAAGATAAAGATATCAAAGCATGTGAAGTGATCAACTATACTAAAAATAACGTGAAGTGGTCAACTATACTTGTAAGTAAGTGATGTGGTAATGATCAAGTAAAAATTTGTGAAAAAAAAACATATATAAGTCGCTCCTGAGTATAAGTCGCCGCCCCCACCCAAACTATGAAAAGAAAACGCGACTTATAGTCCGAAAAGCGACCAAATCTTGACCCGGACTGTCTCAGTAATTATAGGCCAGTTTCAAACCTCCCATTCATAGCAAAACTTCTTGAAAAAGTAGTTGCGCAGCAGCTTATTGATTACATGGTCGCCAATAATCGACATGACACTTTTCAGTCTGGTTTTAGAGCTAATCATTCCACTGAGACAGCACTTGCTAAAGTGACTAACGATCTCCTCATAGCTATGGATTCAAACACTTCGTCTGTACTGTTACTACTCGATCTTAGTGCTGCCTTCGACACTGTAGACTTAGATATTTTATTATTTTTAATATTTATATGATTCCGCTTGTCGACATAATACGTAAATATAATATTAATTTTCAATGCTATGCGGATGACACCCAATTATATATGCCGTTATCGATGACAGATCCGCGGGATTGTTGTAATCTTGAGGCGTGCCTTGCGGAGATCAAGCAATGGATGTCTCTCAACTTCCTTCGTCTTAACCCAGATAAAACTGAGATGTTGATAATTGGGCCAACTCGTTATCAACACTTATTCAAGGAAACCGCTATAACTATAGATAACCGTACTATCACTCAAAGCGATACTGTAACTAATCTCGGGGTAATATTTGACCAAACTCTCTCCTTTCAAAAGCACATTAAGAATATAACCAGAATTGCGTTTTTTCACCTTCGTAATATTGCAAAGATTCGTCCGATCCTCTCGACCGGTGATGCAGAAACTATTATTCATGCGTTCGTCACGTCGCGCCTGGACTACTGTAATGTACTATTATCGGGTCTTCCTAAGTCCCGCATCAAAAGTCTACAGTTAGTACAAAATGCCGCTGCAAGGCTGCTCTCTCGGGCAAGAAAATTTGATCACATTACCCCAATACTAGCCAACTAACATTGGCTCCCGGTCCATTTAAGATGTGATTTCAAGGTTCTTCTATTAACCTATAAATCACTGCATGGCTTAGCGCCTTCATATCTCGTCGACCTAGTTGTTCCTTATGTTCCGTCTCGTAACCTTCGTTCGCAAAACGCTACCCTTTTAGTGACACCGAGGGCCAAGAAAATGTCTGCAGGCTCTAGAGCATTTTCTATTCGGGCTCCAGAGCTTTGGAATGCCCTACCAATGGATATTAGAACTGCTACCTCAGTAGAAACATTTAAGACACGTTTAAAGACACATTTCTATGACATGGCCTTTAACTAACCTGTAGTGGCTGATTCGGCTGGAGTTTGTTTTCTCTCCCTCTCCACCCCCTCCCTCCCCCCTCCCCGGCCGGGGAGGTGTTTAGGTGGCACCCATGCTGACAGCGGCTATCTGGATTCTCGTGGGTCAATTCAGGATGGGGGAACTGCAGCTCAACCTCCTCGTAGACACTGCCAGGACAATTGAGGGCTCCTTCGGCAGCCCTCTGCTCTGACATGGACATCCACTTTTTATTTCATTGATGTTTATGTTGTATCATTTGTGCCCTCTCTGCATCCATTCCAACCTGGTGATCTTGAAAGGGGGATCCTTCCATCTGTGGTCCCTTCTCAAGGTTTCTTATTTTCCCCCAGTAGGTGTTTTTAAGTTTTTCCTTGCCCTTTTGGGAGCTTAAGATCAGGGGAAGCTTTGAGAATAATTGTCAATTTCTGTCTATGTGAAGCCCTTTGAGACTGCTTGTGATTTAGGGCTATACAAATAAACTTGACTTGACTTGACTTGAAAATGACGATACTAGTATAGTTGATCACTTCACATGTTATTTTCATTTTAAACCGCATGAGGGCGCACTATGGCTGTGGAATAATTGGCACCTCACTGACAATGCATTCCATTCACTGACTTCCGGAGTCAGGAGATTTAATGATTCGGAGTGACACAGATTGTCCGATAAACTTGTTATTTATGTTATAGTTATTTGACATATACCGTTTTTTTCCATGTATAATGCGCCCCCATGTATAATACGCACCCTAAAAATGGCATGTCGATGCTGGAAAAAAGCCTGTACCCATGTATAATACGCACCCAAATTTTGACTCCTACTTAAGTCCGTAAACGTAAAATTATTTCAGAAAAAAGATCATCTTTGGGAACAACCGGATGTTATTCTGCCGGTCAGTATCACTGCGCATGCGCTAGCAAACTTGATAGCGAAGAAATTTTTCGGATTTGTGTAGGGTACATTGTGACAGCAAACGAGCAGGTGATCGAGCAAGCGTCTGATAGGAGAGCACTGTGTTTGTATGGAGCGTGTTTGAAGTGAACAGCAGAGAAGAAAGCGCATCTGTAATGGCGGCCTCCGTATCATATCCGGATAAAAAAAAAAATTAAAAAAAATCTTTTTTTTTGTACCCATGTATAATGCGCACCCCAGATTTTAGGACAATAAATTTGTTAAATTTTGCGCATTATACATGGAAAAAAACGGTACATTTGCTGGCGACCATCAGTCGCCGTGTCGCTGCGTAACGGCTGTAGTCATGCGTGTACGCTGCTCGTACGATGCAAGGCAAACTTAAAGGAGCGCGCCAGAGCTGTCAATCAAACGGCACGCACGAAGCAAAACACGATCGGACAAACGACACAACAGTGCACAGCAGGAACAATGAAATGTATATACCCGCTTTGTGTCAAAGACGCACGCAATCACAGCAACATATTCAATCAATACCAGCAACCTTTAACTTACCGCTGCGCACAAGTGAATGGGTATGTCTAGGCCCCCATTTTAAGACGACCTCCACTTTTTCAGTCTTATTTCAATGCAAAAAACATCGTCTTATATTTGGGCCGATACAGTAATATTTCTTTGTAATTTGTAATAATTATATCATATTAATGCTCACATTTTTTAAATGTTTCTACATTCCCAAATGCAATTTTCCCGATACATTTGTATGCATAGATCTGATTATTTTAGACTTCCAAGATTTTCGAAACAATGTGCTTTTAGGGTTAATACGACTCCCAAATTCTGGTCCCCAAAGTCCGCATGAACTCAAGGTTCAGCTGTAACTTGGTAGAGGAAATCCATTTGTTACAAATTGTGGAAACAAGCAGGTATATAATGGATATTTGGGCCTTTATGTTCAGTTTAAGAGTTTAAGAAACAAGAGGCACTCATGTCACTTTTCAAGGTATACAGAAATTAACATTTACAACATCTGGGTGGTTAACCAGTATTAAGTGAAATATTTGCGGAAACTTTATCCCAGTGTAGACAGAGCACATGGCTGTTGCATTGATTTTGTGGCAGCCTCCCAGCAGTGCTCTCTCTTTTCCACTTTATTTTCTTCTTTTCTCTTTCTTTCTATTTGTCCATTCGGTGATGCTGGTGCCTTCTACCGCACCTCGGCGTGTGCAGATCGGTTCGGATCGGATGTTTTTTTCCGTGGAAGCCGGATGGCTGCGCACATCGGTCGGGACCGGCGTGACTCAACAACAGCCATCCTGCTCATCCGGCCGATGCTGACCAGGTCCGGCCCCCGCGCCTTGGCCTCACATCCGCAACCCCTGAGAGGTCCGCTCCCTCGTGCTTGTCCGAACCAACGACCTTCACCATGCCTGCCCCTTGGTGACCATCTGTCCAGGACGCTGCTCACGCGTTTGCTTGTTTTGTGATGTTTTAACGATCCACAACAACGGTCCATTGGGCACCGTTGGGCACCGTTGGACTTGACTGCCCTTACACCTGTTAATGGACCCCGTGGAGGCTTATTTTGTGTGTGTTTTTGGGGTGTTCTTATAGTATTGAGGGTGTCTGGTTGGAGGGACCGTTTACAATATTTAGGCCTCTCACCAGCTGGTGCGCTGTTACATTTTTTCTTTGTTCTTATCTTGTTGCTTTGTTTGATGACTTTTAACTTTCACACTTATTGGCTTTCTTTGTGGCACCGTTGTGTGTGGCAGCCTTTTATAGGAGCCTATTGAGTTGCGCTCATGTCATCTGTGTGTCTTTATATACCCACTCTGTGGTATGAATGCTGCTGGGAACCTGAATTCACCCCCCAGGATCAATAAAGTATCAATCAATCAATTGACCTGTAATATACAACAAATGTTACTACCGTGTTTGAATATTTGCTTTAAGTATGATAATTAATCGGCTTCTCATAAAAATCCTGATGTATCAAACCAACATATACACTTATAAATATAACAGTCACGGTTACTTTTACAACATCCAATAAATGTCTTGTTTCTCTGACTTTTATGGTATCAGCAGCGGTGCTCTTCTTCCCTTGACACTAACAAAAAAGAGCTCAGACTGTCTTTAAACCAGCTAAATACATATAGCGGAAAGGAGTCATTGTTTTTACAATTTCAAACAAATATGCTTAGCCATTTGTTCAGATTCATCTTTGAATTTATAAAAGGTAATAAACCAATCAGATTGTTCTTTAAGAAAAGACTTACCATTGTCTGTGGATATCATGAAGGTGTTGGGAGTTGTATCTCTTCCCACTCCTTCATTTTCAAATGCTCCATATCCCTCACTCTCCTGTAGCTGCCAGTTCAGACCAAACAGGTGCATTGCTACAGCGAGAGGAGGAACGTGAGAACGTGAGTGCAAAAAGCAGGAGCAAGTGCAGCACAAAATGAATAGCAAGCAATTATGGAAATATTGAAACTATAGAAGGGGTAAGGCAAAGGAAATCAACGAATAAGGACATTTAGTCAGATAACTTTTTTCATTTTGGTCGCCAGAATAAAAAATGTAAAAAGGTTACATTTTTATATACATGTACAAAATTTTCCGGACTATAGGTCGTTACGGAGTATAAGTCACACCAGCCATAAAATGCATTATAAAGAAGGAAAAGACATATATATATATATATATATATATATATAACACAGAAACAAGGAACTAAGAAAGGGCCTGACGTAATATATTAAAAGTTATTCAATTAACTATAGCATAAATAACACGCTAACAAGTTTATCAAACCATCCGTGTCACTCCAAATCATTAAATCCAATGGAATCGTCATCCTTGGTGTTACTTATAAACAACTCCGCTAACCCCGGAAGTAGAAGATGCGGAACTTCCTCTTCTACGTCGCTTAAATCAGACTCGTCACTCGCAGTTCCAACTATTCCACAGGACTAGAGCGCCCATTTAGGTTTAGTGTGAAAATTACATGTGAAACGATATGATGTGTTAATAATTTCACACATAAGTTGGTCCTGATTATAAGTCGAACCAGAAACATTATAATTATAGTCCAGAAAAAACGGTACACCTTTCTATCATCCTAATCTTACTCCTCCTCTGCTGTGTCATTCACACGGTGATTCCATGGATGAAAGAGAAGGTCTTGACATTGACAGAAACATAAGGGGTAACTGGTGATTCAGTTTTAGGATATCTAAACAAGAGTGAGTGGCAACTTCTTGAAGATGTCGAACCTGAACACCTCCATTCGTAAGAAATTAACTTATTCTGCTTCACTACAAACAGCATATCTAGAAAATGTGTGTATTTCGGTTATGCTTTAAGCCAGGGGTCGGAAACCTATGGCTTGCGAGCCAGATATGGCTCTTTTGGTGACTGAGTCTGGCTCGCGGACAAATCTGACATTTGTTTACAGTTGAAGTCATAAATATCATGGTTCGATGGGGAAATGGAGCAGGGCGACAAAGTGCAGCTTGGACAAGGGTTTATTGGAGAACTCAAAAGGCAAACTCACACGACTTAACGAAACAATAACTTGAGTGAGTGACGGGGACGTGAAACAAGAAGACAGCAGGACATGACGACAGCAACAGGAACCAAAAAAGACATCGTGACACTAACACACGGCACGCACAGCGCGCAACACGCACAGCGCGCAACACGCACAGCGCGCAACACGCACAGCGCGCAACACGCACAGCGCGCAACACGCACAGCGCGCAACACGCACAGCGCGCAACACGCACAGCGCGCAACACGCACAGCGCGCAACACGCACAGCGCGCAACACGCACAGCGCGCAACACGCACAGCGCGCAACACGCACAGCGCGCAACACGCACAGCGCGCAACACGCACAGCGCGCAACACGCAATGATCCGACAGGGAGTGACACACAGACAGGACTTAAATACAAGACTGGTAACAAGAGGCAGGTGAGAATGATTACACTAATCATGGGCACACAGGAGGGGAGGGGCGAGCACACAGACAGAAACTATGGACATGAGCACACAGGAGGGGAGGGGTGAGCACACAGACATGATCGGGGACGAGTCATGACAATAAATAATTTTGTTATATTATCAAAGTAAAAAATAGACCTACTGAAATCAAAATGTTAAATTAGCTTTCAAAATATAAAATATGATTACGTTTGCAATCCATCCCATTTGTTTTCTACCGCTGAAATCCAAGGTTGCGTCATATCAGCCAATCCCAGCTGCCCTTCGGTGTATAGAAGGGTGACGCCAGGTCGGACAAAAAAGCAAGATTCTTATTGGACAATACGGTGCCTACAGGGTCGTGAGAGATAAAATTCCATCCGCTTTATTTAAAATTTCAGCTAACTAGCAGGTGTGTGCCAGGCAAGCAAGAAAAATGGCGAAGAGAAAAAAATATTACGATTACCGAACATTTCAGAGTGAGCTGACCGAAGAATTCGTTTGTGGAGAGGAGGCTCTGCTACGTGCCTCATATGCAATGACAAAATTGCATCAATGCAACGCTCCAATATCAAGCGCCACTTTGAGACACGACATGCTACATTTGCAACCAAATACCCAGCTGGGGACAGCAGAAAGAAAGCATGTGAAGAGCTCCAGAGGAAGGTCCAAGCTAGTCAACAGCAACTCCGTGTATGGACTAGACAAGGTGACTTTAATTCAGCTAGTTCTGCTGGCAAATCAGCAATTGTGAAGAACGGAAAGCCATTCACGAATGGCAAGTATTTCAAAACATTTATGCTTGATGTGGCTAATGAACTTTTTGACGACTTTACGGATAAAGAAAAAAGATACTCAAACGGATAAAAGACATGCCTCTGTCAGCAAGAACCCTTCACGATCGGGCCATTATTACTGATGAGAGCCTCAATGCCTGCATAAAGCTCAACCTCACCGCATATCAACCGGACTACAAAGCCATCACCAAAACGATGTAGCCCCAGAAGTCTCAATAATGGAAAGAAATGTTGGTCTTAATTAAAATACATGCATTTAATTGTATTTAGCCTATCGTTTTTTTTAAATGGTATGGCTGTCACGGAAAATTCTTTTTAAAAAATGGTCCGCCAAAAAGGTTCCCGACCCCTGCTTTAAGCCAACTGAGCACAACAGTAACAGTGTGTGTTTACAAACACGAGTTGTTAGGGTTTACAGAATATCTTTATCGTATGATTATTGGAGAATGTAACCTGTAATAATTTAACCAGCTTGTCCTGTCTTAACAAAAGTAGTAGACCAAAGTGCTAAGATCTTTTCAACTTATTGACTTGCTGCAGAGGAAGCAATCAAAGTTGCTTTGTTTACAGAACGTCGTAAAAGGTCCCTTGCTATGCTTTGATCAGCAGGGGACCGGCTTCACCCTATCCTGTGTTCCCACACCCCCACTTTCAACCCCACTCTGTTTCTCTCAATAAATATGCACCTGAAAAGGCCTGAGTCAGACCTCCATTCGACCATCGCTGTAAGCACAGCTATGAATGGACTCTCCGCCTGCAGGTGTTTAAAATGACTTGCTTGACTCTTGTGTGGTTCTTCCAAAATAGGTTAGAGTGAGCACCACCCTAACATTTTAGTGCAGAAACCCGGGACCCTCATTCCCCCCATCTGGCTGACGGAGGAGGACGTGCTGCATTGTCGACAAGCCAGCGTCCTTTAGGGGGACCTGGAAAAGAAAGTCCTGGGAAGAGAATTTCTTCGCTGGGCCAGCATCTTAGGTCTGCCTTCGTCTGCCAGAGGTGGATTGACGGGTTCCGGCAGTGCAACGGACCAGGGGTCAGGTAAGTTAAAAATGGTGTGGTTGTGAAACACGTAAAAGTGCACAGGAATAGAAATAGGCAAGACAGAAGATGAGAAGTCTTGTGGAAGGAGGGGGTGTTGTAGAGTCCCCCTCCGGATGAAGTGGCTCTTCTGGAGCAGTGGTTTTCAATTTGTTTTATATATTTTTGTAAAATCTCACGTACCTCCGTGTACCCTCATTTGACAACCACTGTTCTAAGGGGACAACTTCGCGTTGGCAGGGCTGGGTAACTGGACGGTTGTCTTCAGTTCCCAGGGAAGGAAGGGGTGTGTTAGAGTCCCCCATCCGGATGAAGCAGCTCTTTTTTTTTAAAAGAAGACTTCGCGTAGGCAGGGATAAGAAATTTCTGTGGTTGAGAGAGTGACTGGTAGGATAAATTGACTACATAGCAGTTCTAGCATTGATCCACGGCAATAATACAGGCTAGTAATTGTTGAAAGGTCAATTTAAACCTGCATTGAGGCTCCTCAAAGAAAGACAAAATGTAACAATTGTAAAAATTGTATAAACCTAAAATACCAAATTAAGATGGGAAATAAGAACGATAAATCTCTAGCTCTTGAAGAAGATGAGAAGTTCATGGCGAGTAAATGTCTTAATAGTATGCAATACATGCCGAAGTGGAAGAAAAACTATGGAGTAGAAGGGAAGTTGAAAGTTGAAGTGTGGAAGATAGTGGTTGATGTTTTGGAGGAGAGTGTGAATAGGAAGTCAAAGGGACTGAAAAAGAAAGGTAAAGAGAAAGAATTGATTTGTGCTAGAATGTGGTTGAATGCTTCACAAGAGAGAAGAGAACAAATCCAAAAGACAGAAAGTTGAAAAGTGATGAGGCTGCGACTATGTTTGTCAGGCCGGAAGACAATGAGGCCACAGTGCGCAGGCGCACTGTCCCGGCCACGGCTCCAGCCGCAGCTGGAAATGCAGCTCAAGCGGAGCAAGAGGGATCTTCCGCTCGTATGCAAAACTTGTATCCAGGTTTAACAGACCTGCACCCTCCCCCATATAACAGAAAGAAAAGTCAGGGTCACATTACTAGAAGTCCTGTACAAACGAGAAGTCTGACCACTGCTGCTAGATTTTCCCAAAATTTGGACAATGTTGATGTGTGCCCAATGATACAGGTGCCAAACCCTATTGTAGGGGAAGGCCAACCTCCACATACGTATGTTTTTTGGCCATGGACTTTGGAAGAGGCAAGAAAAGCAGTTGAAGGGGTTACCCCTGTTGCTGAAGACCCAGATAAATGGGCAGAAGGCATGGCTGGAATCATACATTCCTATAGACCAGTGCTTCTCAAATAGTGGGGCGGGCCCCCCAGGGGGGGCGTAGTGCGATACCAAGGGGGGCGCGGGAACATGTTTTTCTTTTGGCTGTATTAGATTAAAGGCTAATTACACATCCACTGCAGTAGGTGGGGGTGACGGTATCACTGGAAGAGTATTTGCTCTACAGCAGCACTTTGAATCTGTTCTGTTACAGACTAAAGAACACTGTTATTAATAAAGTTATTCTTTATTGTAAGTTAATCTTTCTTTTTTATTTATTTTTTGTTTTTCCTTTAATATTAATAACATGGGGGGGGGGCGCAAAATGTTTGGATGTCACAGGAAATAATTGAGAAGCACTGCTATAGACTGAATGGGCATGAGGCAGGAGAAGCTGCAATGTCTTCTTTGGGGAAAGACTGGGCAAAGGTTAGAGGTCATTATACAGGTAGAAATAATCAAGGGCCCTTTCACTATCCCGTTGAGGGAAATCAATTGGTAGGGGAGTATGCAGCACAATGGAATGATCTTGTGCAAAGAGTGAGAACTATATTTCGAAGACGAGCGAATTATGGTCATTTGGCAGGAATTAAACAGAAGCCTGGGGAAGATACTGATGATTTTCGCTTAAGATTTGAAAAATAATTCAGGGTGCATAGTGGCATTCCATTCAATGATGCAGCTGAGAGTGCTTATCAGCAACAGCTTAAAAATGCGCTCCTTACTAATTTCCGCCCTGAAATCGGCAACTGGGTGAGGAAACATTTGGTGGAAGTAGATGTTGCAAGTGTGACAACAACTATGCAATGGGCCAAACATGCTGAAAAAGTGATCAAAAGAGGCAAAAGTTCTGATGTATTTCATCTAGGCAACATTGATGATGATGACCTAGATGAAGATACAACAGTCTTCTTCCATGGGTCCCAGCGGGCCAGAGGAAGAGGTAGAGGCCAACAAGGTCGCCGGCCGCCATATAATTCAAAACCCCCATCAGATTCCGACAACTGTTGGGACTGTGGGAGACGAGGACACTTTGCAAGAGTGTGTCGTTTTGCAAGACAAAACCAATCAAGGGGTGGGGGAAGGGGCAGAGGAAAAGTCACATTTACAGCATGACAAGCTTCCTCCACTTTGACCCCTCATGCTCATTCAGAGAAAGAAGTAACAGATGTCCATATGACAGCAGAACATGTCATTGGCAGATTATTAGAACATTTTTTAGATTATTAGAGCTCCTGTCCATACAAGAAGTATGACAATGCTGTTGTATGCCCAACGACAAATGACCAGAGATCAAATTGTGTGCACACTAAAGTTAAAATTTGCAAATCAAGTGGTAAATAAATGCAACTTGCTTCTAGAAGATAAATGAAGAATTAGAATATGCTGTCCTCGCGTGCGTGGGAGGGACTAGCTCATGATCGACCACAGGAAATGGCCAGCCTGTGACAAATCATTGGTGCTGGGACCTACCTTAAACGCGCGAGAGCTGTGCATGTGTGTTAAAATGATGAAAATTGGCTAAAATTCTTTAGTGTAAAGAAATTCGGTGGACTGTGGTCTATCCAATTTGCACCGCAGAACAGAAACGAGTTTGAAAGATAAAAATGAGAGGAAAAGAGAGAAATCTGTTTGCGAGCAGAAACTGATCCACACCAGTGCATGTTAAGTAAGAAACGACAGAACATGCTTTCGGGAATTGGAAGAATCAAAATTGTGAATTTAAGACATTGACATTTAGTAGAAATAATTGACTGGTTGTGTTATAAGATTATACAAACTTCTATACACTAGCTGGATCTGAGAGATTGAGTTCTTCAAATTTAAAAACAAAGAAAAAATTCTGATTAATTTGCCAGCAGTTTTTGTGTGTTGAGGTTTGTTTGGATTGGTGGATTGTTCTATCAGGAACCTTGAGTTGAAAATGGTATGTGAATGTTGTGTGGTGAGCTTGGATGAATTGGGACCGATGTGATAGAAAGACTCCTTTTTGGAGACTGTGTGTGAGATGCAAATGAGCATTGATGGCTAAATGCCTGACTGAAAGGAAAATACAGTTTGAATGGTTGAAGTTGTTGGAACCTACTATGGAAAATTAGTTGAGCGACTTTGAAGGAAGAGTGGTTTTGAGTAAGTTAAATGCTAAGAAAGAAAAAAAAAAGAAAAAAAAATAAACAAAAGAAAAATAAAGGTTGCTTTTGGATTGATAATTAACTAGAGAAAAAACTGGAGAACCAGTAACACATGCAGTATGGTTTCAGAAAGGAAAACACTACATATATGGCAGTACTTGACTTGACTGATAAAATCTACGGGGCAATCGATAGAGGCGAATATGGTATTGGGATTTTTCTGGACTTGTCTAAAGCTTTTGACACCATTACGATTGATATTCTTATAAATAAATTACAACACTATGGTATTAGAGGCCTGGCGTTAGACTGGTTCCGCAGCTATCTGTTTGGAAGACATCAATATGTCTCCATTAACAACCATAAATCTTCATACAAGCCCATCAATTATGGAGTTCCTCAAGGGTCCATCTTAGGGCCGCTCCTGTTCATCCTGTACATAAATGACATTGTTAATACTTCACCCATACTACATAAAGTATTATTTGCTGACGATACAAACTTGTTTCTTTCCCACAAAAATCCAAATACACTTGAACAAATTATAAATAGTGAGTTAGCGAAAATAAATACATGGTTTAAATGCAATAAACTCTCCCTAAATGTCAATAAAACATACTACATTGTATTCCGGTCCCATAAAAAAAAGGACATTGACCAAATTTGCATAGAAATTAACGGACAAAACATTGAAAGAGTCAGCTCTACTAAATTCCTGGGGATCCACATTGACGAATTCTTGAACTTTAAAACACATATTGATGATCTCACAAGCAAACTGTCTAAATATGTGGGTTTATTCTTCAAATTGAGACATTATCTCCCACTCACTGCACTTCTTATTCTATACAAATCCTTATTTGAACCTCATTTAAAATACTGCAATATTATATGGTGTAACACATTTCCAACCCATCTAAAAAAGCTGGAGATACTTCAGAAAAAGGTCATACGCGCCATAACATGGTCTGAGTTTAACGCCCCCACTAAAACAATCTTTCACCAACACAATCTTCTGAGGCTTGTTGAATATAACTATTTCCAGAATGCTTGCGTCATGTATCAGACTGTCCATAAACGAAACCACAAACTCTGTCAACTCATCCCAATCTGTACTCCCAGCCACACCCACACCACCAGGAATAGAAATCTAATCATTGGGAAAAAACGGAAACTAAAATCTACAAGCTTTAGTATTGTGTGCAGAGGGCCACAGATTTGGAATGAGCTTGATGAAACACTAAAAATGTTGCAATCCATATCCATCTTTAAGGCAAATCTAAAAAATCAACTCCTATCAATGTATATTTAATGTGCTGGTTATAAACTGCATGAACACCTGTGTCCTGTTGTTAATATATTAGTTGTTAATTTATAAATTGCAAATGTACTTTACATCAAATCCAGAGTAACCAGAATACTGAGGTTGTCTATTGCTTGTCGTATGGTTGTTGTGTGCTGTACTTTGTTGTGTGTTTATTATTGTTGTCTATTATATATCTGTATGTTGTCCAAAATGTAAGGATATCTGGCCAATATCTGATACTTATGGGAAACCAGGCCCCCTATTAAAAGCTTTAAATAGCTTGCTTGGGGTGACCTTTCACGCATCCAGAATTACTGTTTGTTGTTCCATGTTGTATGTCTTGGATATCGCGTGAATAAACTCAAACTCAAACTCAAACTCAAATGCAGAAGATGTGTGAACTGGGAAATTGAGAAGCGTTTTGGAAAGAAAGTCAAATTAAATGATGGACTCATATGTAGTAAAGAACACATTCTCCCCAAAAGGTTTGTCAAGGTGTGAGGCATGGGCGATGCCAAGCCTCAGAAGGGGGGAGTGAGTAGGACAGATAGTGAAAGATAGTAAAAATACAACACTTTACGACATATGGATTCTCTAATACATTTGGCGTCATACTATTAAGTTAAAATTTTCTCAAGCTTTTCAAACTTTTGCTGTAAACAATTGGAAGATGATTGAAAAATGACTAAAGAAGCTATGAGGAAGTGGTGTACGTGTTTGGAAGGGCACGCGCTTAGGCTAATCAACATTTGTTTGACTGATCAAAGGAACCATTTGCTACAGGACTTAACATCCATTCTCCCAGCCCAGATCCGACAAAGACCAGAAAATCTCCTCTAAAACAGGAGGCAATAAATGGGATAGCCCCTGTCATAAATGGTCTTTGGTTAGGGGGAATCATTAGGAAGTGCTCAAACTCTTCGCGCAAACACCCCTATCTGTCCAGTTCAAAAGGGCAATAAAATTGACTACAAGAGTTGCAAAGAACAGACGAAGAACAGTCCTTGTCCCGGCATTTGCGTTTGGCGGTCGTCGATGTGGTTCCAAGACCTGCGTCTTGTGGTTTGTCATTTGTAAAATTTGGCCGTTGTGATCCTCCCAAACAGAAATAAATGATTTGGGCTTTTGTTGTTTGTTGTAATTGGTTTGTGGGAGGACTGCAGGAGCTTGCTCCTCCAGTGTCTTGCCTGTGCCTTCCTGCCTTCCTGCCTTCCATTGTCTCCACTGAGACTGGACTGTGGAAGGGGGAGTGTGATATTGTGGTGTGAAAATGCTGTGGGAGACGGCTCCTGTGGTGTTGCACATGGACCGTTCTGTTCCATTGTCTCCACAGATGTTGGAAGGTGATTGATATTGTAGTTTGATTGTGGGGGAGACCTATGTAGGTGTGGGGCTCTGGACTCTGCGGGTAGCTATTTGCTGGGTTGGCGCGGGTGGGGGACGACGGCATTGATTGTCCCAGTACTTGCCAGGCTGGGATAAATCAGTATGGAAGTGCCGGGCGCCCCCCTCTTGCTTCCCTTGCTGTGGCTGCGCGCGAAGTGGAGTCTTACCCATTCCAGAGGTGTGCTGAGGGCGTGATAGCAAGTGAGATTACGGCAGGATGATGGAAGAATGAATGAGGACAGACAGGGAAGGCATGTACAACATGGGATGTGCACGGCTGTAACTGAGGTCCGGTGGACTTCAATGTCTGCCTGCTCACGGCCATCATGAAGTTAAATGTTTTGGGACAGGGGTTGAGATGTGATGATGAATGAATGGGTGCCTTTGTGTCTGTTAGTTTGTACGTGTGTGCGCGCATATGAATGGCCTAGGTAGGTTGATGTGGAGGCGACTTGATCACAATTGAAGATAAGATCCCTCTCGCCTGTAAGTGTAGTACAAATTGAGATGAATAGGATTTGATGATTACTCAGGGGCACCATTGACGTCAAATGGTTCAATGGAGAAGGCCCGTTTCCTGTGGCTGGACAAGACAGGACCATCTAGTCCAGCTGGGATGGGTATGATAATGTGTCCGGGACACCTTGCTGGTCCTTTTCGCTCCCTAACGACGCTATTGACACATTACGTGAATGTGTCAAAACGGTGGGGGAGTAGAATGATTTCATCTACTGTAAGATTCAATGTTTTGTCAAATGTAATTGGTTTTGGAGTCTTAACAGGACACGTAAGAATTCAAGACACAGTGATGAGAGGAGCAGAAGAAATAATCTCGAATGAGCCCATCTCACGTGCCGTCCAGCTGGCCGGCAAAGGAGATACGTGGTATCATCTGTCCCAGTGCGCCCCAGTGAAGGTTTCCTGCAAGGAACCAGATCCGCCATCGACAGCGTCCCCGCCCCCAGTTCATACAGAGGCAGAATAATCCTCTTCCCCCTTGGTGGCCAGGTAGTCCACCCTGAGCCACTGAAGACAACGACCACGCAGCAGATGTTTCCAAGTTCTCCCCGGACGGAGCAGAGCTGCGAAGGGGGTGAGAATCGTGCTCACCCTCCACCAGTGGGCGTGCCAAGCCCCCAACGGCTGAACAATCACGAGCAATTTTTATCTCGAACTGTTGTTATTGATAACATTCTGGTCGCCTAAGGCAGAGGGACCGTGTGAGGCTTTTCCTGCTAAATAATATCTAGCCGCAGGTTTTTAATTCACACAAAATCTGGACTGGAGTATTGAGGAAAACCCTCATCTTCACTGGAAGTTATTGCTTTCATTGTATTTTCTTACTTATGTTTGACTGATCGAGGTTGACATAATCATATGATAAAACAGGAGGGATATGTTAGGGTTTACAGAATATCTTTATCATATGATTATGTTGGAATGTAACCTGTAATAATTTAACCAGCATGTCCTGTCTTAACAAAAGTAGTAGACCAAAGTGCTAAGATCTTTTCAACTTATTGACTAGCTGCAGAGGAAGCAATCAAAGTTGCTTTGTTTACAGAACGTCGTAAAAGGTCCCCTGCTATGCTTTGATCAGCAGGGGACCGGCTTCACCCCATCCTGTGTTCCCACACCCCCACTTTCAACCCCACTCTGTTTCTCTCAATGAATATGCACCTGAAAAGGCCTGAGTCAGATCTCCATTCGACCATCGCTGTAAGCACAGCTATGATCGGACTCTCCGCCTCCAGGTGTTTAAAATGACTTGCTTGACTCTTGTGTGGTTCTTGCAAAATAAGTCAGAGTGAGCACCACCCTAACACGAGTAACATTAATGCTCCAGGGACAGGTGTCAGAACATATGCGTGCATACAATAACAAATGCTCACACAAGAGACACCAGATCATCAAAAAGTATGCAACAGTTAATCTATAACATGCTTCTTTTCATTTTTAATTAATCAGGGGTCCCTCGTGTTTTTGTAGAAACCCTTAAATATTATTAGTACACTTATTAAGCCTGTTATCATTCTACTTACCATGACAAAAAGAGAGAGAAAAAAGGCTCCGTATCCTCCTCGATCATGATTAATTGATAATTGATTAATGATTGATTCTGACCGAGGCCTATGAAAATTGTGAGGCACCCTGACATGTATAAATAAATAAATAAATAAATAAGTAAGTAAGTAAGTAAGTAAGTAAATAAATAAATAAATAAATAAATAAATAAATAAATAAATAAATAAATAAATAAATAAATAAAATGTATCTATTTTCTCAAATGTACAGAAAGTGAGATGGTTTTTTTCGCTGTACAACTGACTTATTTGTGCACATTTACAAGTGTTACAGTAGTAAGAGACTAATTGTCTGGTGAAGTGTTGGAATTCTGTAGGGACGCTAAGATGAAGTCTTTGATTAATTGTAGGTTTGATGACTGTATTATGGACCCCTGTCTTTTGGAGTTCCCATTGTCTTTAATTGTCTAGGAAAAAAAGACGAGTACTTGACCTTCACTGGTGTGGAGAGCATAAGAGCATCACGTAAGAGCTCCACTCTGATTAAAACAGTCCAGAAAACCAGGGATGAGAACGGCAAATGAAAAAAAACACTGAAAAGTAGACGGGGACTGGGGGCCGCATGCCCCACTGGGGGGTGGGGCCGCAGGGGGCCAGGGGCTGCAGCCCCCTCCCCAATGGGGGCCGCAGTGGGCCAGGGGCCACAGGCCTACATTGGGGGCCGCAGGGGGCCACAGGGCCCACAGGCCCCTATTGGGGGCCGCAGGGGGCCAGGGGCCGCTTCTCAAGGCTTCTCATTTTCCCTCGGTAGGGTTTTTTTGAGTTTTTCCTTGCCCTTTTGGGAGCTTAAGATCAGGGGATGCTTTGAGAATAATTGTCAATTTTTGTCTATGTGAAGCCCTTTGAGACTGCTTGTGATTTACTTGACTTGACTTGGTTACGGACTGTGTTCCGAGTTGTAAGATGATGCTGCTCTCGATCCATGCCCATCTGAAGCAGTTCCTGATCCTGTTCGACTTGTCTATTTCCCTGGCATGATCCTCGTCTTTTTTCTCTAAAACGTTCGCTATGCTGGCTAAAACTTTTGATAATTAGGCAAATGAGTAGGCGAATGATGTGACGAAAGTAGCGCCAAAATGCCGAAAATAAGGCGGATCTCAACGGATCTACACGATTCACGAAAATGATACTCCCGACGGAAAGAAACACGGAAATCCGCGGATACGCGGAAGATTCTCATCCCTGAGAAAACAACATTGAAACAAGAACGTTCCCATGTCATGCCATTAAAATCTGCTTCCAATGTGCTGGGGTTACCTTAGTTGAAAATGCATGACCCCAAAATTTACTGTGGCAAATTGGCCAACTCGAAAATTAAAGAACCAACTGCTTCTTGGGCCTTGTCAACTTTTATCGATGATGTATCCTTGACTACATCCGAAAACCAGAACCTCTGACTCGGCTTACATCCTGTAAAATACAATTTAAATTGACACCAGAGGCTGAATCTGCACCTGCCATTCTTAAGCATTTGTTCACATTCCTCCTTAATTTTAAGTCATCTATTACTGATCTCCCTTGATTGAAGTAAACGCCATAGATTCAGGAGTAGGACCTGTCCTTTCTCATTGATCTCCAGTAAACCAGAAGTTCAACTGTTATGCCTTTTTCTCTTGACACCTTAGCCCAGTCAAAGCCAACTTTTATGTCTCGTATTTTCCAGACTACAGCCACAAAACGCACAATGAAGAAGGAAAAAACATATATACATGTAAGTCACACTGGAGTATAAATTTCACTTTTGGGGGAAATTTATTTGATAAAATCCAACACCAACGACAGATATGTCATCTTGAAAGGCAATTTAAAATACAAATAGAATAGAGGCAACAACAGGCTGAATAATTGTACAGTATGCTAACGTTACATGACATAAACAACACACTGAGAACGTGCCTGGTATGTTAACATATATTAAGAGTTATTCAGATAACTACAGTATAGTATATAGTATAATATGCTAACAAGTTTACGAAACCATCCGTGTCACTCCAAATAACTAAATCCAATGAAATCTTTATCTTCTGTGTCAATTTTAAACAACTCCGTTAACACCGGAGGTAGAAGATGCGGCGCTTCCTCTTCTACGTCGCTTACGTCAGACTCATCAACACAATTATCAACATAGGCCTAAAGCGTCCTCTTGCGTTTTAGTGTGAAAGTAACATGTGAAATGATATAATAATGTGTTAATAATTTCACACATAAGTTGCTCCAGTGTATAAATCGCACAACCGGCCGAACTATGAAAAAAACTGTCCAGCAATTGTCTTTACCCAGCAGGAATACAGGTATTGACTGGAAGGGGATAGGGAACATTTCACTGTTTACGGACAACAACAACCTAGCACACATTTGAGTAGCCACGAGACTCAATTACCCTCAAGCCCGTTCGGCTCTGTTGCTCACTTCAGTTTTGTCTTAACCAAGTGGGTCCAAAAACACTAAACCTGATTCTTTGTCCAGGCCCCATGATTCTGTAATTGATGATTGACCGAATTGTTTCTTTAAGTCAAACAAATGAAGCTTTTTTGTTTTTTTACCTCAAATGATGAGTCTAGGACAGAGATAATCATCTGCAACGATGGAGTTGCACAGGTGCTACTTTGGGAAGGGGAATAGAAAGTCATTGAAGCCGTGAATGCCACTCTAGTTCCATCTGTGTGTCCAGAAGCGAAGCTGTTTTTCCCGAAGTGATTAAGGCCGGATGATCTACAGTGGGGACATGCTTCAAAAGTCGCATGCTGTCCTGGAAAAAGTAAAACTCATTTCCTCATTGCCCAGATGTTCCGGTGACCCGAGTTGCTAAAAGACATTACAGAATTTATCAACACATATTCTGTGTCTGTGTACAATAAGTCTTCCAATAGATCTCCAGTAGGTTTACTTCAGCCTCGGCCCATTCCATCTCATCCTTGGGCCTATAGGGCTTTGAATTTCACTGCAGGCCTCAAAGCATTCAAAGACAACGCAGTCACATTCACTGTTGTGGATCGGTTTTCAAAGATAGCCACTTTGAGGCCTTACTTAAAGTGCCATCATCCCTTGATACTGATGATTGGTACAACATTTCTTACTCATGGCATTCCTGTTGATCTGGTCACAGAGGTCTGCAGTTCTGGATGAAGTTCTGGAGGCAGCTCTTTGCTGCGTTTGGCATCAGCACCATTAATCTTGGTTATTCCACTTACCTTGAGTGGAGTATGTTCACGACACTCTTTTCTATTCTGCCACAGGTCGGTCCTAACACATGACCGCATGCAGATACCAACACCGCTTATACCCATCACAGTAATGAGATTTAGCCATTCCACCGCTTATACCCATCACAGGAATGAGATTTTGCACCACCAATGCAGTCTCATCTCAAGAGGTAACATAGAGTGTGGAAAGACGAATGGGCAGCTGTTCTGCGCTGAAACTTTCTCTCCAGACCAAGAAGAGTCCCAAAGTGTGGCTTTTGACATGGTATTCGCATCTAGCCAGAGGTTCAAAGAAGATGGGATCAAGAATTATTGGTCCTTTTGGGATAGATTCAGTGGTAAATCCTGTGGCCATAAAACTTCCTACTTCTCTAAAGATTCACCCGTGTTCCACGGGGATCTGCTCAAACCAGTTGTCTCCAGTGAGTATCTGGCAGTGTCGCCTCCTGTTCCACAGCTGATTGATGGTGAGCAAGTGTATACAGTTCAATATATTTTATATTTCAGTCTAAGGGGCAGGGGTGTGCAGTATCTAGTTGACTGGGAGGTGTATAGTCCAGAGGAGTGTTCGTGGATTACCCAATCCAAGATCCCCGGTCCGCGTTTTCCGCACGACTTCTACTCATTCCAGCTGTTGAAGTCAGGTAGGCCGTCAAGGGGTGTCCGTTGACGGTGAGCGATGATGTCTGTACCCTTAGTCTGTTTTCTCTTTCTAGTACCAGAGTGAGAGTTGCTGGGCGGTTCCTCCTCCACTGGCCGTTCATAATTTGCTGGCTGAGACTGCTCACGAGTGTCACACTAGTCTCTTGCTCACCTCTGTTGCCTGACTCGCAGCTGCTACTACTTCCTGTTTTTTTGCTGTCTTTGGCTCTTTGCCATTTTGTCTCATGTAAGTAGTTGTTCTTTTAACGCGCAATTTATCCCTTGGGCTTTTTTGTTAATTAATTATTTGCGTCAATTGATTATTATTCATTGTATTTTTTGCAAGTTTTTGTTTGGTCACTAGCCGTTTTTGCAAGAGTCATTTGTTGGACTTTAATGCAGACTTTGTATTAATAAAGATGTGTAAATCATTTATCTACTGTATATCTGCGTTTATGGGATCCACATTTATGGCTTACTAACATAACATAAGTCCAATCATATTACTCCGATACTCGCTAACATTGCATTGGCTCCTGGTCCACTTGAGATGCAACTTCAAGGTTCTGTTACTAACCTAATATTACACGACATAGCTCCTTCGTAGCTCATTGAGATAGTTTTATCATATGTTTCGTCCCGAAACCTTCATTCAAAATCGCCGGGCTCGTTGGGCTCAGAACTCTAGAATACACTCCCTGCAGATATAAGAGCCACTACCTCAGTGGAAAAATTCAAGATGTGAAAAAAAGGCACATTTATATGGTCTTGCTTTGAGTTGAACTATGCTGTCCGATTTGACTGCCGTTTTTACTCTCTCTCCTGCCGCCTCCTCCCTGGCTTGGGCAGGGGGCTAGGTGACGACCAAACAGAAAGTTGCTGTCTGGATTCCACACCAACTGACCAGGACAAGAACTGAAATGGACCATCCCCTCGCAGGGGCTGCCATGATTGCCTTTCTACAGCGCTTCATTTGAAAAAAACTTGGCATGAGAAGTTTAGTGCGGCTATAAAGAAAGACTATCACAGAATAATTGCTATGACACTGCACTATCATTACTTTCATACTTGATACTTGTTAATACTTGATGGGATACAAACGATCATGGCTCGTTGAAGTGTAGCTAATGGTGAGTGCTATTTTTCTTAATGATTAGTTTTTATTGAAACTCATTGAAACTAACTTCACAAGAAAATGGATGGTAGCACTAAAATCATTTGGGTCCTGTCTTTATTTAAAATAAAATGTGTGTGTATGTGTGCAAGTTGTGCATTGTTGAAACGTTGTGTCCCGAAGGGATCACCACCTTATCGTGGTGGGGCAGGTTGCGCGACTCCATGACCCCTAGAGCTATGTCGTCCGGAGTCTCGTACTCCTGGCAGGGTCACTCACCTAAGCCGAACTGGTCGAAGGGTAAAGTCCGAACTAAGAGTGATCCCGAAGACCTCAACGGTGGAGCAGGCAAAAGTTAGTAGCAATGAGAAGCACCACAATGGCTGTAAAAGCGGACAAAGGCTAAGGGAGCACACCGTGACCGAAAAACAAGCTGGTGGCGGCACGCTTTGAGGCGGTTTTCAAAAACCTGGATTCCGGCAGCTTCCTGCAGTTGTAAGAAGATACCGGTCGTGTAGGGTCTCCCTTGCCACTGGAACCATCTCCTTACAATCAAGGCAGTTCGCTGGGGAAACTGCACCCCTCATGCCACTCTAAAAACTATCATTGCGCAGGGCTCCGACCTCAGAAGTCAGGAAGCGATAGAGCGTCCAGTAATGGTGGTAGGTTTGAATGAGCTAGAAGCTCTTAGCTGAAACTCTGCACGTCAGCGACGCAAGACAATGGTTGTTAGCAGCTGGGACTGAGTAGCAGCTGTTTCCGGCAAATCCTGTGCATCTGAGCAGCCCTATTTAGGGACCGCACCGCTTACCCTAATTTGGGAAAGGCCAAGAAAAGGTGGCCTAAAGATTGACCACTCAGCACAGTACCCGGAAAGGAGACCGTACCTATCGGTAAATTTTACTACGCAGTCAAAAAACAATAATACCATTTAGAATAGCAGCACTCCTGGATGCCAGTCCGAACAGACAGCGCAGAACACCACTCGTTGCCAGCAAGCTAAAGCGCCACAATGTGGATGCGGCAGCACTCAGTGAGACCCGATTCCTCGAGGAAGGCTCACGAAATGAAGTAAGACTGGGTTATACATTCTTTTGGAAAGGATACCCCATGGGCAGACCACATCTTCATGGAACTGGTTTTGCAATCAAGAACAGTCTCCTGCTCAAGCTCACAGAATCACCAGTGGGTGTCAGTAAAAGGCTCATGACTCTTCACATCCCCCTTGCTGCAGATACGTATGTCACTTTGGTAAGTGCCCATACACCAACTCTGCCATTCAATCATGAAGAGAAGGACCGCTTCTACCAGGCACTCGATGACATCCTCAGTCACATCCTGAGGAGTGACAAAATCATACTGCTTGGTGATTTAAATGTGAGAGTCGGAAAGAACTCGCTGAACTGGAACAGAGTGATCAGCGCCCACGGCATTGGAAAAATCAACTGCAATAGCATGAGACTTCTTAGTCTCTGTGCGGAACAAAATCTTACCATCACAAACACCATCTTCTAACAAAAGAACTAATATAAGGCATCCTGGATGCATCACAGGTCCAAACACTGGCACCTGATTGACTATGCGATTGTGAGGAGGGCTGATCTCAAAGACGTGCTCATTACAAGAGCTATGCGGGGGGCAGACTGCTGGACCAACCACCGCATGAATCTGACAAAGGGCCGAATACACGTCCGGCCCCTAGCATGTCATGGTGGCCCAAAGAGGAAAGCACTCAACTGTGCCAGACTGTCCAGCAGCGACACTCGTGACAACTTCCGTGGCTCCCTAGTTGAGAAGCTGGCAGACATTGAGCCGCTGATCCTCTCAGAGTCTGGGATGAATGAGAAGTGGACCTCTCTATCCACCATGCTCTTTGACACTGCAGCCCATTGGTTTCAAAACTAAGAAACTGGCTTGACCAGAATGCTGGAGAGATCTCCACCCTCCTGGACAGAATGTAAAAGGCAGCGCCAGCCTGAACAACCCATAATCCCCATTCCGTAAAAAGCAATGGCAAGCCCTTCATTCTGAGGCCCAAACAACCCTCAGAAAACTGCAAGATGAGTGGTGGATCTCAAAGGCCAATGAAATCCAATCTCACACCGAAATTATATGCACAGTTTCTATGATGCAGTGAAAACCATCTACGGCCTCAGAAACTGCTCCCAGGCAACTGTTAGATCTGATGATGGAACATTTATAATCAAGGATCTGGCTATGATAGTGGAGCGGTGGGCTGAGCATTTTAACACCGTGCTCAACCAGCCCACCACAGTGGAACTGTCCTTGAAGACCTCCCCGAAAATCCTAGCTTGCTAGATCTAGACCTCCCTCAAACCTTCAAAGAAATCCTGCACACAATCAAGTAACAGTAGGCCCTGACCTGACATCATCCCAGCTGAACTTCTGAGGGAAGGAGGCTATCTCTGTATACAGACACTGCATTCCTACATTTCAGAGGTGTGGAGACGAGAGTGCGTCCCACAACAGTGGAAAGAGGCCAACATTGTGACCATCTGTAAGAACAAAGGAGACAAATCCATCTGGTCCAATAGTATGGGTTTCTCTCTGTTGGCCATTGCTGGAAAGGTCCTTGGCCATTGCTGGAAAGGCCATTGGAGTATCTCTCAGTTGGCCATTGCTGGAAAGGTCATGCTCAGCAGACTCATCTCATCAATATCAGAATGGGTCACCCCATAGTCAGTGTGGTTTTCGGAAGAACATGACCTTTATGAAACGCCAGCTCCAAGAGAAATGTCGGGAGCAGCGCAAGGACTTTGTCGATCTCTCAAAGGCATTTGACACAGTGAACAAGGACCTACTGTGGCAAGTCCTGAAGAGATTTGGGTGTCCATCAAAGTTTCTCACCCTCCGTGCGCAGTTCCATTCTGGGATGATGGCCTGAGTGGTAGTGGTAAGACACAGGTCAGAGCCCTTTGATGTGAAAACTGATGTTGCAAGGCTGTGTGCTGGCTCCAGTTCTCTTCAACATCTTCCTCGCCTGTGTCAAAACACTGGTACACAGGAGCATGCAGGAGCAGGCTGGAGTTACCATAGACTTCAGGCTTGATGGTAACCTGTTTAACATCCCACGAAAACCAACAATAACCTTCACAGCAGCAGGGCAACAGCTGCCCACCGATGCCCACCTTCAAATACCTTGGAAGCAGAATGTTTGACACCTGCTCAATGGATGACAAGATCCAGAACAGCAACCTCAAACTCCACACCAAAGTGCTGGTCTACAGAGCAGTATGCAGGGCTGTGGACTCGGACTCGGGGACTCTGACTCGTCGGACTCAGTAATTTTTGGCGGACTCGGACTCGGACTCTGTGCTGATTTTGACCGAGTCCACCGAGTCCGACAATAAAAAAAATACGTTCAATTTTATTTTCATCATGCTGCTGAGAATGTGCGTAGGAATACTGTCCACAGCCCTGCTTGCTTGTTATGAAGCCAAATTTAGTTGTTGCGTGCGCGCCCGCGTCTGCCTGCGTGCGTGCACGTACAAGACCCACAATGCCCCGCGCGCAGCCAAGATGGAAGAACCCGGGAGCAGCGAGGGAACAATGTTTTGCCTCTAGATTTGGGGGGGAAACGGAGCGTAAGTTACGATCAATGCGGCCACGTTGAGTTGCACTTAGGCTAATGTTTACATTATGTACCAATGTCAAGGACGATTATGTCACCCAGCTTATATCATTGATGTGTTTCGATAGTTGTGGGGTCGTCACTAATTATTTGTGTTTAGATAAATGTCTGCGCTATAATGGTGTAATTAATGATTAAAACTTGAAAGTATCTGTTTATTGTATTTGTTTATATGTTTAATAAAGACAAAGTCATCACAAAACTGTTGTAATTATTTAGATTTTGATCTAAATTAGCCTTGAATAAAGACTAAGCAGTCACATGAATTAACAGAAAAAAATGGACAGCCGGACTCGGACTCGTGGTCAAGAGGCCGGACTCGGTGCAAAAATCCACAGCCCTGGCAGTATGCATCAATGCACTACTGTATGGATGTGAGGTATGGACTATTGAGAGAGAAGCCTGGAGACCTTCCATTTGAGATGTCTCCAGAGATGTCTCCTTGGCATCACGTGGAAGTACGGAGTGCCACACACAGAAGTGCTGGAGATGGCAAGCAGCTGTAACGTCACGAACCAACGTCACGAACCAACGTCAACTCAGGCAGTTGGGGCACATCATCCGAATGCTCAGCCATAGACTCCCACGCAGAATCCTCTATAGTCAGTTACACCTAGGCCAACGCAGTGCTGGTGGGCAGAAGAAGCAGTTCAAAGACCAAATGAAGACCGCCCTGAAGATATGTCAGATCAACCCCTCTTCACTGGAGGAACTTCCTTCTTGACGAGACCTCTGATGCTCCCACTCCTCAAGGAGTGGATTATATGGAGGAACAGCGCACACAACATCGTGCAGCAAAGCGTGCGAAGAGGCATGCTCGCCAAGCCACCTGTGCTCCCCCTAGCACCTCCTTCACATGTCCGGTCTGTAACCGCATCTGTGGATCTAGGATTAGACTGTTCAAACATCAGCAGAATCAGAAATAAAAGAAGATGGTCATCATCCAATCAATGGACAGTCATAAGCAAGCAAGTTGAAATGTCACACCCCAAGTAAATACAAATTTTGCAATTGATTTTGGTCTTTGAAGCATTATTATAAATGTGTGTAATGTCTCTCTCTCTCTTCTCTCTCTCTACAATTAGCCCTACATAGTGTTTAGTCTATATATACGTTTTTAAGATGACTGATGACTTCACTTTTTAGGAGGTTCAATGAAAAATCATACATCCATAATATTCAAAGTGAAGGAATGGGGTCGAAATACAAAAAGTCCTGCCTAGCTACAAAAACAGATATGCTCAAACCTCATTGAATAAAGTACAAAAGCAGACAAGTATATTCACATATTAAATCAATAAAAGAAACATTTACCATATAATTCTACCTGCACACCAAATTTAATAAAAAATACATAACTAGACATTTTTATATATGGTAATGACATAGGTTTTTATAACTTCATGATCTGATATGTATTTCTGTGCACTTTGAAATAACAAATGATTGTAAATATATTGCCTGATTAGCATAACGACCCTTAAGGAAATATTTAATGCATGCTTGATGTTATTCTAAATCATGGACACTGCTCAAGGTGTCTTAGAATGTTCTGTACTAGATTATATCTTGTGTTTTGATTAATGCTTGATGTGATTCGTATTTTGCCTAATGCTAGACGCCAGCCTTGGATTACTATTGAATGTTCTGGACAGAAGGAAAATATTTTGACTAACAATGAAAAGATATGAGGCGGCTCGGTGGCGCACTTGGGTAGCACGTCCGCCTCACAGTTAGGAGGGTGCGGGTTCGATTCCACCTCCGGCCCTCCCTGTGTGGAGTTTGCATGTTCTCCCCGGGCCCGCGTGGGTTTTCTCCGGGCACTCCGGTTTCATCCCACATCCCAAAAACATGCTTGGTAGGCCGATTGAACACTCCAAATTGTCCCTAGGTGTGAGTGCGAGTGCAAATGGTTGTTTGTCTCTGTGTGCCCTGCGATTGGCTGGCAACCGGTTCAGGGTGTCCCCCGCCTACTGCCCGATGACGGCTGGGTTAGGCTCCAGCACGCCCGCGACCCCAGTGGGGACTAAGCGGTACAGAAAATGGATGGATGGATGGATGAAAAGATATGGTTGGAAGCATGATTAAACTAAGAATGTGACAAAGTTAGCAAATACATGGAGTGGCAAAAGAACAAACAAACAAATGCATTGTAAGTGGTGAGTAAGAACTTTGCATACTCAGGGAACATTAACAAATTGATGATGTCACACACAAAACTTCACATAAGTCCGTACAAAATGACAAAATTGGAAGGATGATGAATGGACGAGGTGCGACAGTGTATGTGCAAGAATAGAGGAAAATGTTTACAGGAAGGTCACTTGAAGATAAAACTAGCAGAGGTGCCAGAGGGAGAACGCCAGGAGGAAGACAGCCAAGAACCCAGCCAAAGGTGATGGCCAAGGCCGATAGACGGGAAGGAAAATAACAGCCCCCACACACATCGAATCGCCTATAATCAGCACCCAACCCCACGGAACCAGCTCTCACCGAACCAGCACCCACTCCCATGGAATCAAACTCTCCTGCGAACTTGCCACACCCCCATAGACTCATCACCCATCAAACTCGGCCCACACCGACATGTGCAACTGAATATAAGCTGACCAAAGAACCTTGAACGTTGCCTTTTCTGAATGGAGACTTTCTGATCTTGAGCATTGTCGCGACAGAGGCCCAGCGCTGTATTGTATCTTTCCTGAAAACAGAGTTTTCTTAAAAAGAATTGTGATTGAACTCAACCAACCTGTTTAAGTCTAATTTTGTTTCTGTGTCTTAGTCTTTTCCCAACACTGAAGAAGAAAACGAACACGCAGTGAATAAATAGGATAACAGATGATTGGCTCTGTCTTTTGCCGTGAGGCGCAGATAGCGCGCTTCCCAAATTGTGGACCAAATCCAACAAAAGGTTTTTGCACTGTTGTAGAAGCATTAAGACAGAGAACGCATACGTCTTTCTGTAATATAAATGGAAAAAAAACCCTGGCATCTTATCAAACAACAAACGACCAAGACGAAGGATTTTGTTTTACTAATTAGCTAAATCTAAAACACACACAAAGCACAATGGGACAGAAGTTAACACACAAAGAACCAATTACTTTCCTTTTAAAGGAGGTTTGATGAGGTCTTTATCCCTTGAGACACTATACAAAAGACTAAATCAAAACATGTTTTTGTTGATTCAAAATAAAAGATTTTAGATATCTTGGACTGGGCTCACAAGGCACGAGTTATATGTCAAGGACCAATTACTGATGTAACATGGGAGTATTTTGTGTGTGTGTGTGTGTGTGTGTGCGCGTGCACACACACGCACACACACACACGGATTCTTGCTTACACACCTCTTTGCCTCATTAAATTAGAGCCATGCTGTGCCAGTCTGTTACCCACAACTCCTCCTGGTGAGGACAGGAGACAAGGGTCATGGGAGAATGTTGTCTAATCGACAGAAGCTTTGTGCTTGTAAGAGTATATTTCTGTGTGTGTTTTTGTGACAAGATAAGATGATTCTGAGTGGTGGTGATGATCAAACAACGTTGGATCTTTGTGCACAGAGCCTTTAGAGGAATTTCATAAAGGAAACCAAAACACTAACAAGTCCAGTCCAAAGTGAATATAAAAACTTCATTTAAACATACAAATGGACCCTGCAAATGACCGTTTGCAACAATCTTATTTTTTTGTGTTTCATTTTTTAACTGTGAATACACGAGACACCAAAGTACTGTCAAAGTCAAAGTCAAAGTCTGCTTTATTGCCAATCCCTTCATATGTCAAGACACACAAAGAAAACGAAATTCCGTTTCCTCTATCCCACGGTGACGAGACATAGTACACGATGGCGTTGCAATGCCATGAGAATGTATGGATAATGTATAAATGAGTTGTGTGTTGCAAATTGGAGTGAAGGAGTCTCTCCCAACTCATTTAGATAGCCTCCCGATTATTCGTAAAACCTGACATAGTAGTTGTAGCTGCCGGATATTACCAAGAATTCAGTGACAATTACATGGTTGTCAGCAAGTTTCGAGATAGGCAACACAATTTAATGTGTCACGACGCGTCCCCGGTTGTCCTATTATGTGTCTGTGTTGTCATGGTTTCAGTTTGCGTCTCTGTGTATTCGCCCCTCCAGTCCTGTGTCTGCTCATGATCAGTGTGATTACTCTCACCTGCCTCTCGTTACCTGTCTTGTATTTAAGTCCTGTCTGCCTCTCACTCCTCTGTCGGATTATTTCATGTCTTTCTGTTCATGGCTCTGTCTTTCTGTTCTGTTTCTGTTAGCCACCCCTGTCGGTCGGTCAGTCCGGTGTTTGTTATGTTAGGAAGTTATGTTAGTTTGCCCGTTGTCCCTTCATCCTCCCTTCCAACTCCCTTTTCCCTTAATAAACCCTGGTCCAAGCTGCATTTGGTCGCCCTGGCTCCATTTCCGATCGTGACATAATGAGCACTCATCCTAAATTTTAACCTCAGAAACTACATTATAGTGTATTTTATTTTGTCAGTAATTATCAGAATATATATCATATAATTACATAATCTACCAGTAAATTGCAATTATATTCATCAAACATTTTGTTATCTCTTTTTGGCTGTGATGGATCAGGTTCTATTGCACGTACGACTAAGTGAGTGGCATACAGTATATCTTGACTTAAATTTAAAATACTGGGCATCAGGGATGGCGCTACACCGGGGCGATGAGGGGCTATAGCCCCATCAGAAATGTGTGTAGCACTAGTTAAGCCCCTCCAGCCTCCAGCATTTTATTTGATATTCTAAAATCTCAGTTTCCCTGTATCGGTGAGAGAGTTAAAAACTATATATTTTGAACCAACCCTGCTGGTTATGGATACTTGTCAGAATAACAGAATTTTACAGGGGATATGTTATGCATTTTATGTATTTATTTACAATTAGACGGTGTTCGCACACTGAAAATCTGCCAGTGTTAAAAGTTAAGGGACAGTGTTTTTAAAAAAGGTTGCTTCAACTTCCCACTGTAATAAAATAGCCTGTGTAGTCCAGAATGTAACACGCTTAGAAAATAGGGCATCATGTGGATTCATGATTGACGTGTCTTTTTGAAAATGAAACCACTACCTTAAATAATGATTTCATTTGACTTGTTAAGGTCAAGTAAATTTTATTCAGCATCATTTTACCATTCATCATGATGTTAAGGCTTATTTATTTATTTATTTATTTATTTATTTATTTATTTATTTATTTATTTATTTATTTATTTATTTATTTATTTATTTATTTATTTATTTATTTATTTACCTACCTACAAATGTTATTATTATGGGTTTTGATTACCTGAATGTATTTAGAATCTAGTAGGACTTGTTCACTCAGGGTCTGACCTTATTTTATTATTGGCACCAGGGCTGTGGTCCGGCCTCTTGACCATGAGTCCGAGTCTGAGTCCGGCTGTCCATTTTTTCTGTTAATTCATGTGACTGCTTTGTCTTTATTCAAGGATAATTTAGATCAAAATCTAAATAATTACAACAGTTTTGTGATGGCTTTGTCTTTATTAAACATATAAACGAATACAATAAACAGATACTTTCAAGTTTTAATCATTAAATACACCATTATAGCTCAGACATTTATCTAAACACAAATAATTAGTGACGACCCCTTATTTGGAAAGCAAAAAACCCATGTTGTACGGCGTCAGCACTATGTTGTTTTCAATAAAAACATGAAGAACTCACGTTTGCGTCAGTCAATTTTAATTTTTATAAAAGATTATTCTCATTTGATGCCATCTGCCTTTGAAGGAGGGTGCATTCAAAGACCAGTCGTACAGACGGAACACTCATTCACTTCACCAAAACGCAACAATATAATTACGTGAGCTCTTTGCATAAACCTCGATGCAAAGAAACTCCTCTTTTTGGGTACAGGCTACAAGGAGTATATATTACAAAGGAGACTTTATACTTAATTGTGATCATCATTCATCCATCCATCCATTTTATTTTATTACTCAGGTATTTTCAAAGCAAATTAATATTGTTGCATTTATTAATTTGCTTTAACATGACAGCGCAATATAATTAAAGGCTGACACAATAGCAATGTCAAACGTGTTCATTTAAGAAAAAGCCACACACGTTTTGTGATCAAATCTTTCATAACGAGAATGATTTGAGTGAATTGATTTTACAATTTTTATCCCCCCTCCCCACCATCTGTCACTTTGCTTGGGACAAAAGGAGCCTTCAGGACTGAAATTTCTTCTCAATTATTCATTCAAATCAATTCACTCAAATCATTCTCGTTATGAAAGATTTATCACAAAACGTTTTCATCTGTGCGACTGGTCTTTGAATGCACCCCGCTTCAATGGCAGAACGCGGATGAATTTAAAGACATCAAATGAGAATAATCCTTTATAAAAATTAAAATTGACTGATGCAAACGTGACTTCTTCATGTTTTTATTGAAAACAACATAGTGCTGACGCCGTACGACGCCGTACGACATCGTTTTTTCGCTATAATTCGGTATAATTCGGGGTAGTCCACCCTTACCCAAAGTTAAGGTTTCATGGGAATATTGTTGTCATAATTGTCTGGACCATATATGATAATTGTTTAATGGTAGTTATTGATAGATCTTGTGCATAAGACTATGTTGTTCATGCATATAGCACGTTCATTGTAAGAGGGGAAGAGATGTTGTGTATTTTGGGCTAACTCAAATTCCGTAGTAGAAACACCCCGGAAGTGGGATGGGCATTCTGTGTTGTTGTGATACGCCCTGTGAACGCACTGTGAGTAAGGAATAAAGCAGTTATCATTCACGTCGTTGTCCGACCTATTCTTGCTATCTAAGAACCTGGAAAATAGTAAGGATATAACATATATCACGGGTCATTACGACGAGTTTGGTGGCGTTTTTACTGCTTCTTCCAACTCCTACCGCGCTGACTGTAAGCTGACACTCTCTGGCTGCGTCTTGCATCTTTTTTTTTATTGTCGGACTCGGTGGACTCGGTCAAAATCAGCACTGAGTCCGAGTCCGGCAAAAATGACCGAGTCCGACCGAGTCCACAGCCCTGATTGGCACTATGAAATTTAAATGTAAATGATGAAGGAACATAACATTGTTTCCTACTGCTGTTATATAAGAGCTATATGAAATAGCTTTAATCAAATTATTTAAATGCTTTGAATTGAAATGAAGTTGTATTTAAGGTAATTAGGCATGGGGTATTTTTCCCCCAATAAAATTGGGGAATTTTGAATTGAAATGCATTTGTATTTAAGGCAGTTAGGCATGGGGTATTTTTTCCGCAGACTGTATCATGTTGGCATCAATGATAATTGGTGTTGATCCAAACATTCAATAGTGTCATCATTACTGCATTGTCAACACATTTTGTTCCAGCAACACAACATTTGCTGTTGAACACTAAAATGTCTTATTAATGTTACTTTAACCTTGGGTGGTGCGGATGGGCACTTGGCTGGTGTTAAAATTAAAACCCTTGGTGTTGAATTAACACCAGCGGATTAGCAATTATGAATTGCCATATTACCATCGGAAACGTCAAAAATGCAAACCATGCAACACTACACTGAAATTTAGAAAAAACCCTCAATGGTGCACAGGTTTGACAGAAGACTGGCCAGGGCAAAGAGTATGGGGGTGTCTCAGTTGAACCCGCTGAGCTTGGACCAGCTCAACAAGGTCGAATTGGAAGACGGCTAATATCACCTCCGCCCCCAGACGCCTGCTTGTGGGCTGGTCCCAGGGCGGGTGCGGACGGTGCCCCGTCCAAGCAGGGGGCTCAGCGAGCCAAAAGTAAATTTGACTGTCCACTGACACTTTGTAAGTCATGTATCAGCACATTCACTAAAAAGGGACATGCATGTAAAACCAGCAGGTTGTTGGTCGTATGATAGTTGTTGATTGAGTGTGCTATTGTCAAAACTTTTTTTTTTGCTTTGTTACTCTGTAACGCACCTACGTTATATAAAGTACAGACGGTAAAAAAAAGAAGAAATTGCATGCCAACACGCCATTAATACGAAAATAATGTGAGGAGTGATTTATATGGCTGTGTCAAATAACACACCCAAAACATTGATAATTCGGTAACAACTGAACAATGCCCAGAGAAAGGAAAACCCTGTCATTAAAGTTACATATGATGGGTTGATACTAGCAAGAAAACCAAATACAAACTACATCTTAACAACAACGAAAAGGAAACATCAATACATAACTTAGAAGGGACATAACGGATGAAGTTAAATTACTTATTCTGTGATTGACCTGTCAGTGCCGTGAGTATGGATGAGGTCTTACCTATGCAGTAACACAGCAAGATCGAGAGCAGTACAGACAGTCCAACGGCACTGAGTGCTGTACACCTAAAAGGGGAACACATCATATTGGTGTGTGAGCTTTGTAAATGTTTCGTTTGGATTTTTACTTTGATTTTTCAAAATAATTTTAGACAAGATTGTCTGCAATTTAGGAAGGAGTCAGTTTATATCCACTGAGAGGGAAAACAATGTTATTGCCGAGAAATAATTTACATATGACTATTGAAATGCATATACATGTGGATTTGACCGTTTAAACACAGAAGCTAAACACATTAATGATTTTTTTTGCATGTCAGTTGTAAGTTAGTCACTAACCGGATGTAATGAAAATATACACATAGTCACAGTTCAGGTGCAGGGTTCAATTCTGGTGCTTGTCTTCCTGTGTGGAGTTTGCATGATCTGCCCGTGCTTGTGTGGGTTTCCTCTGGGTGCTTCGGTTTCCTCTCACATTCAAAAAGCATGGTAGGCTGTTTGCCTGGGTACTTCGGTTTCCTCACACATTGAAAAAGCATGGTAGGCTGATTGCCCACTCCAAATTGTCCATAACTGTGGTTGTGACTGTTAAGGTTTCTTTGTCTATGTGTGCCCTGCAATTAGCTGGCTCTCAGTGCAGGAGTACCACGCTTACCGCTCAAAGACTGCTGGGATAGGCTTCAGCATGCCCGAGACCCTCATGAGGATAAAGCAGTTCAAAAAAATGGATAAATAAAAAGATGAACACACTTTGAACAAAAGGTACAAAAGGTAAAGGTACGTCGACAGCGATCGGTATCGACATACAACTACCGTATTTTCCGCCCTATAAGGCGCACCTAAAAACCTACATTTTTATCAAAAGTCGACAGTGCGCCTTATAGTCCGGTGCGCCTTATATATGGACAGAGTTTTAAAATGGGCCGTTCATTGAAGGTGCGCCTTATACCCCATTTCCTGATTGCTCGTCTGGCGGTGATTACGATGTGAGCCACGTTGACTTAACGTGCATACTTTGTGTATCATCAGAGGGAAAGGTCTTGTCAGGCTGCATTGTTTCAATTAAGCAAATGGTAGATTGTGAGGATTTTGGTTTTTATTTGTATGGCTTTTGACTCCCATTACCATTATTCATTCAGTCAATACTTCTAAAATATGTTAATCAGGTCAACAATTGTGTAAAAATATATTTTAATTAAATAGTTGAAAAAAACGTGGCAAGTCATATTGTGCTATTTATTACTGTGAACCACTCAAAGGTGTCAATCTCCAGTCCTCGGGGGCCGCATTCCTACACGTTTTCCAAGTTTCCCTCGTTAAACACAGCTGATTCAATTATCAGGCTCCTGCAGAACGTGAGGATGAACTGATCATTTGAATCAGGTGTGTTTAACGAGGGAAACTTGGAAAACATGTAGGAATGCGGCCCCCGAGGACTGGAGTTTGACACCCCTGCTAGGCAACTCCAGTCTTTGAGGGCCGGTCCTGCATGTTTTCTATGGTTGTATTCAGATCAGAAAAGTCCTTTATTCCACTTGTTTGGTCTGGGCCAAAAGCAGACTTAATTTTTTTCGTTTGGTGCAGTGCCCCTTTCAGACTGTACAGTTTGCAAGTGAAGTACCGTAATTTTCGGACTATAAGTCGCGTTTTTTTCCATATTTTGGGTGGGGGGGCGACTTATACTCAGGAGCGACTTATATACATATATATGTTTTTTTTCACTTTTTTTGGCGTTTTATGGCTGGTGCGACTTATACTCCGGTGCGACTTATAGTCCGAAAATTACGGTATATTTTGTAAATACATCCACGCTTGTGACGATCTGTGCTCCCATTGGGCAGCAATGACCAGGGTGGCACACAGAGCACAGACCCGGAAATGGAGGAAAATATGCGGTGGCTTGTTAAGCCCGAAAATGTGCATCCATCCTGGAGTTAGTTTGGATCTACGCTGTTTGTATTCACACCTGAAGCAAACCGCACCAGAGTCCATTTGGAAGCGAACCAAGACCACCCTAAAAAGTGGGCCACGGCCCGGTTCTTTATTCCGCACCAGGATTCATTTGCGTGTATTCAGACCTCCATAAAAGGTCCGGACCAGCATTAGAATCGAACCTTGGTCCTTTTAAACTGAACCAAACAGTGAGGTCTGAATACATACACCCTATGGCTTCCTGTTGCAACACACCTGATTCAAATAGTCAGATAATTAGTAAGGCCTGCAGAAGCTGGATAACAATCCTGATCATTTGAATCAGGTGTGTTCCAACAGGGTGACATAGAAAACATGCAGTACACCTCCCTCGAGGACCGTAGTTGCCTACCCATGCTTGAGATATGCAAACTTACCTCCATGAGCAATATTTGGAGGATTTTTTAAACTTGAAGGCAGAGCGGGACAAGGTGTTTCTTGGCAAAGGTCTAGTAGGAGGGGAGTACACTGAGCCTGTCGCCATAGTGTAGCCAGGTGTTGCTGTGGAGAAGAGGGGCGTGGTACCTGTACCTGTCTTAAAAAGAAAGTGCCTGGAGGATGAGAGAGAAAAAGAAACAAAAAAATGTTACGTTCCACACCCGACGAAAGGTGTTGGTACCCTACAATTAAAGACTCACGAAGGTGACTGGAATAACTTCAAATTGGTGCAAATTGGCAAGCCACAAAGCTTCTGGGTGAATGTCCTTTGGATTAATCTTTTTGGCACAAACCGCATCAGCTCCGGGATTATAGATGCAAAAATAAAATAAAAACATTCTCTACTGTGAAACACTGATTATATTCTGGTCCCGCTTTTATGAATCCAAACCAAGTGTCTTGAATCTGTGCAGGGTACAATGACATCTCAAGACTATTCAGGCATTTGCTGTGCTTCTCAGTATAATTATTATTATTTATTGTTTGTGCCTTTTTGTTTATGATGTTTTTTACTTTTGCGCTATGCTTGCTGGCTCCGTTTTGCTCCTCTTATTTATTGTGTTATCTGTTTATTTATTATTTATTCATCACTCTTACTATTGATTGTTTGAATTTTTGCCTTCTTGTTTTTATATTGTGTCGCGTACTTGTATGTCTATCGTGTTACGTGTCTCGTCACCGTGGGATAGAGAAGAACGTAATTTCGGTCTCTTTGTGTGTTGTGACATGTGGAGAGATTGACAATAAAGCTGACTTTGACTTTGACTTTGATAAGAAACCTTTGTCTTAGCCACAAATCCTGGGTACAATGGAAGGTCTGACAGAGCTAACTGACTCCCAAAAGACTATTATCAAGTGTCTTTTCTGAACTCTGATCCAAATCATACTAAACATATGTGGGGGGAGATGAAACATGCATGCTTGGAGAAGGCACCTTACAAAAAGTTGCTTTCAAGGTAAATAATATATTGGGGATCAGATTTAAATTTCTGTCTTTTTTTTATTATTCCATTGGATCTCAAATAAAAAGCGAGGTCTGATTTATTTATTAATTTAAAACATGTGATTACTTTGTTCAGTATCAAGTTGTATCATTGTTTCCCATTCTTTAAACAGGAGAGCACAAACACGTTTGCCATGTATATGCTTTAAGTCAGTGTTTCCCAACCTTTTTCATTCAAAGCACACCTTTTCATTGGAAAAAAGGCACACCACCAACAAAAAATATGTTAAGTGTGACACCAGCTTCTATATTACCGTTTTTTTCCGTGTATAGTGCGCCCCCATGTATAGTACGCACCCCTAAAAATGGCATGCTGATGCTGGAAAAAAGCTTGTACCCATGTATAATACGCACCGAATTTTTATGAATTTTTTTTAAAAAAAAATTTATTTTTTTTTTTTTTTTTTTTTTTTTTTAAGTCCCAATGATCGTCACACACGCAGGGAGGCAATGGGTCCCATTTTTATAGTCTTTTCTTTGGTATAGTCTTAACTAGGCTGGATGTAATTTTTTTTGTTGGCGTTGATTTCTCCGACTGCCCGTAAACGCACCACCGCGCTCCGTGCGCATGGAGCGTGTTTGAAGTGAACAGCAGAGAAGAAAGGAACAAGGCAAAGTGTTGTGAAATGAAATATTACCTGTAATACGGATTTAGGTAGAGAACTGAACTCTCGCTCTTTATATAGCTGACGTGTCTTGCTCATCCGTTCTGCGCATCTGTAATGGCGGCCTCCGTATGATATCCGGTTTGCGTGTGTGCGAGAGCGAGAGAGAGCGAGAGAGAGAGCGTGCGAGAGAACGCTCAACCGTAGCGCGCCGCCGACCGCCCAACTGCACCGGGCTGGCCGATTATTGTGACAGAGCCGTCGCTGAAATTTAGAAGATATTTTTAAAGTCCTGATGTACTTTCTAAAATTTAAGTGGACCTCAGTGCGCACTGCGCAGGGAGCTTAATTTGGTGCGGTCGCGCAACCGCAGCGCGCCGGGCGCTCACTGTCGCATTGCTTAAAGAGCGCCTTTGTGTTTTAGGATGAACAGCAGAGACCAAAGGAACAAGGCAAAGTGTTGTGAAATAAAATATTACCTGTAATACGCATTTTGTTATTTGCTGATTGAAACTGCTAATTAAACTGTGAATTGAAACTAATAGGAAGAAAACAACTCTCGCTCTTTATATAGCTGACGTGTCTTGCGCATCCGTTCTGTGCATTTTATTTCACAACACTTTGCCTTTCTTCTCTGCTGCTCACTTCAAACACGCTCCATGCGACCGCAATGCTCTCGTATCAGACGCTTGCTCGATCACCTGCTCGTTTGCTGTCCCGTGCGCGCACGAAGCGCGGTGGTGCGTTTACGGGCAGTCGGAGAAATCAACGCCAACAAAAAAAATTACATCCAGCCTAGTTAAGACCATACCAAAGACTATAAAAATGGGACCCATTGCCTCCCTGCGTGTGTGACGATCATTGGGACTTAAAAAAAAAAAAAAAAAAAAAAAAAGAAAAAAAACTTAAAAAAAAAAAATTTTTTTTTTTTTTTTTTTGTACCCATGTATAATGCGCACCCCGGATTTTAGGACAATAAATTAGTAAAATTTTGCGCACTATACACGGAAAAAAACGGTAAAATCAATTATATTACAACGAAAGACGTAAAGTCCTATTCCTATATATGTATGGAGAGTCGAATAATTGAATTAAAAAAAACGACTAAATATTCTTTAAATTGTATTTATTTTTTAAATAAAAGTGACAGTGTTTTAAAAAGATTTTAGACAATGTAAGGAATAAACTATTGAAAGTGATTGGGATTACCGTAATTTTCGGACTATAAATTGCGTTTTTTTTCATAGTTTGGGTGGGGGGGCGATTTATACTCAGGAGCGACTTATGTACATATACATATATGTTTTTTTTCACTTTTTTGGGCATTTTATGGCTGGTGCGATTTATACTCTGGTGCGATTTATAGTCCGAAAATTACGGTAAAATCCAAAAGAATCAACATGACTTACCGTTTTTTTCCGTGTATAGTGCGCCCCCATGTATAATACGCACCCTAAAAATGGCATGCTGATGCTGGAAAAAAGCCTGTACCCATGTATAATACGCACCCAATTTTTATGAATTTTTCTTTATGAATTTTCTTTTTTTTTTTTTTTTTTTTAAGTCCCAATGATCGTCACACACGCAGGGAGGCAATGGGTCCCATTTTTATAGTCTTT
This sequence comes from Syngnathus typhle, assembly GCF_033458585.1. Classification (NCBI taxonomy): domain Eukaryota; kingdom Metazoa; phylum Chordata; class Actinopteri; order Syngnathiformes; family Syngnathidae; genus Syngnathus; species Syngnathus typhle. Next base: position 21,612,396 of record NC_083740.1, read on the forward strand.
GGTATGGTCTTAACTAGGCTGGATGTAATTTTTTTTGTTGGCGTTGATTTCTCCGACTGCCCATAAACGCACCACGGCGCTCCGTGCGCGCACGGGAAAGAGGCGTGCGGACGTGAAAAAGGCGGCTGAGAGACATTGAAGAGGAATAAAAACACCCTTAGAAACCAAAACTTGGTGATTTCAAGTTTCATTTCGAGGGACATTTGTCACGTCTCGTCGCCAGTTTTGCTATGTGTCTAGGTTGCCATAGTTTCTGTTCGCGTCGCCCCTCTCTTCCTGTGTCACCTCAATCGATGTAACGTGTTTTGTATTTAAGTCCTGTCTGCCCCTCGCTCACCGTCGGATCATTGCATGTGTTACTGTCATGATGTCTGTTTGCTTTCCGTTCCTGTCTTTGGTAATGTCACCCTGTCTTTTTGTTCCACGACTTTGTCGGTCAGTCCTGTTGTTGGTTTTGTTTTCTAAAAAAAAAAAATTAAAAAAAATAAATAAATTTTAAAAAAAAAATTAAAAAATTTTTGTACCCATGTATAATGCGCACCCCAGATTTTAGGACAATAAATTCGTTAAATTTTGCGCACTATACATGGAAAAAAACGGTAGTTTACGGTTTTAGACTAGCTCTATGAATATTGCGACAATAAGAACAAAGTCGCTTTTAAAGACGCTCTGCTGTTCTGACAGCAGCTGAGTGGCTATCACAGTCGAGGTGTCTTGACTTGACTGTGTATTTTATGTTGGTGAAAAATGAACAATCCAGGTTCTCCAGTTGAACTGCATGCTCTGATTTCCATCGGACCACAAACGCATCACCGCCGCCATTGTGTCACTGTTAGCAAAAGCACACAGCAAGGCACACATCAACAGAATATGTGCCGATGCATTACAATCAGACCGACACAACATGAAATCTCAAGATTCTCTGATTTGCCACGCATGCACGATTAGCAAGTGGCTGACCAGGCCTTGCGCTAACTGACCAGTGGTTTGGTAATCCTGTTTACAATTCGCTTCGTCATTAATATTGGATAATTTCCCACGGCACAGCTGAACATCTCTCACGGCACACCAGTGTGCCGCGGCACAGTGGTTGGGAAACTACATTAAGTTAATGTATCCCATTACACAAAGTATAATACAACCATATTTTGTGTAAAACAATAAACAAACTTGGAAAAATATTTTTATATGCCTCAAACAGTCATAATATATTTGTTTACAGTGATCCCTCGTTTATTGCTGATAATCGGTTCCGCGATATGTGAAAATCTACCAAGTGGAGTCAATATTTTTACGATTTCCGCACAAGAGTTTTATAATTGTATTGTAATTGTAATTGTGTGTACTCCAATAACACACAATAATGGCTTATTGTTTGTACATACATTATGAGAACGTAAGTGTTGTTTTTTTCAAACAGTGGAGTGTCACTAAAATTACCTTTTAAAAATTATTCACATACCCGTGTACGTTGCCTTAGATTTAATTGACGTGGCCATCAATTTGTATCAATGCAGAATTTATTTTTTCCAGTTTAGTTTACCTACAGTCATGAAAATGACTGCAAAAAGCATTAACAGTACTTATCAAGGACACAGCATCTAATTAATGTCAGAGGTTCAGTTAATGAGCGTCTGCAATTACAATTACGACTTCTCTCTAACAAGGCAGCGTGATTAACAATTATTGTCGATTGTAACAAGGGCCATGTAATTAATACCTGCCTCGAGGCAAAATGTGAAGAGACATACAGTACTATAACGGTAAGAAAGTTCAGAGATCACAGTGAATGGTCAAAAGCAGAATGAGGAGAACACATAACAGAGGCCGTACATCGAACAATACACTGAGCATTTGCATTATGTTGTGTGCGTTGTAGAAGTTTAATTCAAGGCGCAGACTGCAGGACTTAACAGCCTCATGTCATGACTTATGAGCCTTCAGCCTGCACCCAAACTCACGTTTACGTATATGCTGATACGCCTTGGTTTTCACTTGCACCAGTAGTTTGCTTTGTCTTATCTTACACCTGATAGCACACATGGCATAAAATGAATGTTAGATTTGCACCAAGAACACTGTAGCAGAACAATGGCAGTTGGGAAGAGACTCTTTCATTAACTCAAATCACAACTCAGAACTTGCGTTTGGACGACATGTCTTGTATGCCGGATCGTCCCCTCACAATTACCGTATTTTCCGCCCTATCAGGCGCACCGGGGTATAAGGCGCACCTTCAATGAACGGCCCATTTTAAAACTCTGTCCATATATAAGGCGCACCGGACTATAAGGCGCATAAAATAGAAGCTTTACTGCAACAAACTGAGGTTGACTAGGGTTGCGGTATGCACCCACTAGCCAATAACCAACGAGCCCTCTGTAAACCATCGCGTTTCTCAAACGAGCTCCTATAAAATGATTGGAACTGACTAAAGTTTAATCTAACGCATTGGTACTACTTACCTATGTTTCCCTTCCATATCGATCCGTAGATTTACTCGAAACATGAACAGAGCAGCCTATTTTGACATGAAATAGCCTCGCACGTATAGCAGTTATTGTTATAGCATTAGCCATCCGCAAAAACCCATGACCCTCAGCTCGCAATCTCCCATGAGCCTCAGCAAAGTGTAAACAATCGCGTCTCTCAAACAAGCTCCTATAAAATGATCAGAACTGACTAAAGTTCGATCTAACGCATTGGTACTACTTACCTATGTTTCCCTTCCATATCGATCCGTAGATTTACTCGAAACATTAACAGAGCAGCCTATTTTGACATGAAATAGCCTCGCGCGTATAGCAGCTATCGTTATAGCATTAGCCATCCGCAAAAACCCATGACCCTCAGCTCGCAATCTCCCATGAGCCTCAGCAAAGTGTAAACAATCGCGTCTCTCAAACGAGCTCCTATAAAATGATCAGAACTGACTAAAGTTCGATCTAACGCATTGGTACTACTTACCTATGTTTCCCTTCCATATCGATCCGTAGATTTACTCGAAACATTAACAGAGCAGCCTATTTTGACATGAAATAGCCTCGCGCGTATAGCAGCTATCGTTATAGCATTAGCCATCCGCAAAAACCCATAACCCTCAGCTCGCAATCTCCCATGAGCCTCAGCAAAGTGTAAACAATCGCGTCTCTCAAACGAGCTCCTATAAAATGATCAGAACTGACTAAAGTTCGATCTAACGCATTGGTACTACTTACTAGGGGTGTAACGATACATCGATATACATCGATTAATCGATATAATGCTCTACGATTTATTGGCATCGATGCTAAACGTAAACATCGATTTATATCGCCGTGTTTGACTTCGGACATTAGACGCGACTTTATTTTGAAATCCAGTTCATTGTTGCTTGCTTCCTCTTTCCGGGAGCAGTGCGCGGCATTGTGTTGTGAGCAGAGCAGGCACGTGAAAGGAGAGTCGACAACTAGTACGCGGCTCCTGGGCTGGTGCTATGGCTAGTGTCTAAAAAGACGAGGAAATTTGCTCCCCTTTAGGCTTCAAGTCATTCGTTTGGAAGCACTTTGGATTCCAAAGAAAAGATGGCTCAACCGACAAGACACGTGCAGTTTGTAAATCCTGCCATGCGGTGATCAAATATTCAGGGAGCACAAATCTCGCCGCACATTTAAAGAAAAAACACGACATCAAAGTTCAGTGTTAAAATAAGCACTTTGTATACTGCAATACTCTTGTAATTTCCTAAATAAAGAGTTTGCAGTACCTTGTTGATTTTGCGTATGAATTGTTATAAATCAAGATATTGTTTTATATTTTTTATTTAAAAAAAAAAAAAATTGATCGTAGAGCACTATATCGCGATATATCGTGAATGAATCGCAGCAGGCTTTAAGATATCGGCAAATATCGTATCGTAGTTCTTTGTATCGATATTATATCGTATTGTGACAAAACCCGCGATTTACACCCCTACTACTTATGACCTATGACCTATGTTTCCCTTCCATATCGATCCGTAGATTTACTCGAAACATTAACGGAGCAGCCTATTTTGAAATGAAATAGCCTCGCGGGTACAACAGCTATTCGGTGACGCCCCCTGACTACAGTTACCGTAATGCTGGGAAGCGATGCGACCTTGTAATTTACTAGTCGTACTAAAACGTACTAAAACATTTTGGCAGAGCACTGTGTACAACCAGTATGTATCAACAAATTCATCACTTGATCCATTTATAAGGCGCACTGGACTATAAGGCGCACTGTTGACTTTTGATAAAAATTTAGGTTTTTAGGTGCGCTTTTTAGTGCGGAAAATACGGTACCTAGTTTAAGTACGCGCATTTACCACAGGCACACAGCGATGCAGTCTGCTTGGCTACATTGTGGTGAGTGACGCATTTCACCATCTGTGCGTGCTTTGTGAATCATACACTATTTATTTGCTCTGTTTTGACCGGTTAGTGCAACGCAAAAGCCATGCAATCCTTTAGTGAATTTGACCCACAGTGTTATCTATGGTGACAATCCAGCAAATGTATATCCTTCCTTTTTAACTCTGAATTGGTGAAAGGATGGTTAGGAGAAGGATGACAAACGGTCTTGGAGTTGCAGTGAATAAAATCCAACTTCTTTAAATTGACATTTTTCAGTGTTATGTAACACATCAAGCTGCCTGTGTCCAACAGAATTAAAAGACACATGTCTCAATTGTGCAGCATGCGATGGTATGACCACAACCTTTACATGCTTCTTGCCTTTCAAGTCAAGTCAAATTTAGTTATGTAGCCATCAATCCCATATTGTGATTATATTGAATAACAATCCTTCATGCTACTCATTAGACCACAAGAAGAATAAGCTTCATTTTTCATACACCCAGAGACACAAAACTCTACATTTGGCCCATCACAGTTGTGGACAAAGTAAACACGCACTGTTAGAGGCACATGCTGAAGCTTGGTGTTTCTCATGCACCCGGGGAGCAGTTTGGGGGATCTGTGTTTTGCTCAAGGACACAACAGGCATATCTGTGGGATGCTGGATTGGATGGTCTTCACTTGGGGTCATCACTGAGGCAGATGACGATCTTAACCATTTAACCCCCAAAATCCCAATACTTGACCGTAACAAGTCAATGCCAGGGTGGTTTCAGATATACTCAAATAACTATTGCAATTCTTCAACTGGGTAAATAACTTTGCTTCCCCATGGTTTTATTTTAGATTTGTAATTGAGGGATACTTGTATGGGGCAGTTTACTTGGGATTTCTATTTCTTTTTACCTAATGTTATGATTTTTGGCTTGTCTCATGGGGAATAATCACAGTGAGTCACGTGAACTGCTTTGTAAAGTTATTCCAGAGGTAGCTCTCCTTGATGCAACCCACCCGTGTGTTATCTGGGCTTGGGACCATAGTTGGGTAGGGGAGCAATGGCCCGGAATCAAAGAGAGCAGCAGCATGTTTCTGAACACCATCACTGCACTTTATTATTTATTTATTACCGTTTTTTTCCGTGTATAGTGCGCAATATTTTACTAATTTATTGTCCTAAAATCTGGGGTGCGTATTATACATGGGTACAAAGAAAAAACATTTTAATATTTTTTTTTTTTTTTTTTTTTTTTTTTTTAAATAAAGTCATGGTACAACAAAACCAACAACAGGACTGACCGACAAAGTCGTGGAACAAAAAGACAGGGTGACATTACCAAAGACAGGAACAGAATGACAGTAACACATGCAATGATCCAACGGTGAGCGAGGGGCAGACAGGACTTAAATACAAAACACGTTACATCGATTGAGGTGACACAGGAAGAGCGGGGTGACACGAACAGAAACTATGGCAACCTAGACACATAGCAAAACTGGGGACGAGACATGACAAATCTCCCCCGAAATAAAACTCACCTTTCTTCTTGTTTGTTGTCAATCGCGCATCGCATTCAGCCATCCTGCCCAACACACTTAGTAAAATTCATAATTGACGACACATCGTTTGATGCGATGGTGCAATCCTCGATGGTGTGTTATTGTGAAATATTGTTTGTTTTTTAATCTCCATCGCGGACCGGACGTCATACGGAGGCCGCCATTACAGATGCGCAGAACGGTTGCGCAAGACACGTCAGCTATATAAAGAGCGAGAGTTCAGTTCTCCACCTATTAGTTTCAATTCACAGTTTAATTAGCAGTTTCAATCAGCAAATAACAAAATGCGTATTACAGGTAATATTTTATTTCACAACACTTTGCCTTGTTCCTTTCATCTCTGCTGTTCACTTCAAACACACTCCATACGAACGCAATGCTCTTGTATCAGACGCTCGCTCGATCACCTGCTAGTTTGCCGTCTGTCACAATGTACCCTACACAAATCCGAAAGATTTGTTGCGGCTCCGAGTCACGACGAGGGGCAAGTTTTGGTTTCCAAGGGTGTTTTTATTCCTCTTCAACGTCTCTCCCATACAGAGCCGCCGTGTGCGCACGGAGCGCGGTGGTGCGTTTAGGGGCAGTCGGAGAAATCAACGCCAACAAAAAAAATGACATCCAGCCTAGTTAAGACCATACCAAAGACTTTAAAAATGGGACCCATTGCCTCCCTGCGTGTGTGACGATCTTTGGGACTTAAAAAAAAAATTAAAAAAAAAGATTAAAAAAAATTTTAAAAAAAATTCATAAAAATTGGGTGCGTATTATACATGGGTACAAGCTTTTTTCCAGCATCAGCATGCCATTGTTAGGGGTGCGTACTATACATGGGGGCGCACTATACACGGAAAAAAACGGCAATGCATATAATTATGCATGATTTCCATTACACATTCCCTGTAATGTAAAACCAGTTCTGTATTTTCATGTAATTTCATTTAGGTGAGGCAATAAAGATAAAAAAGAGCTGAATGGGCTACATTTAAAAACAAGCAAAGCATATGTAAGCATCAAAGCAAGATGCAATTAAATCAATCCAGCCATGTTTAACAGTTTTGTGTGCTCTGAAGACAGCACTTGTGTGGTTTGAGGCATGAGGGTCTTTTCAGTGCATCAAAGGGACATATAAAAGGGCTTCAAATTGACAAATGTATGCTGTATGCTGAGAGAGTTTCATGTAGCAGAGGACCTATTCACTGTGTTAGTGCAAACTAATGACAGCAGACAACCAGATATTGCAGGGATAATAGAGTGTAAAATGAGTGTGACCACAGTGAGGGGCAACCATAACTAATATGGGAGCCTCTTAAAGATAATGGTGCTTCAAATCTCTTTTCTGTAACCTGCATTTCAGGAATTATTCAAACTGGATGTCTTTACTATTCTGGGCAACACAAGAATGTTGCGTGCGTGAATGAGAGAGTGAATGTGAGAGTGTTGTGGACTTCCGGAAGGGTCACACCCAACACCTGCATCGACGGTGCTGTGGTGGAGAGAGTGAGCAGCGCCAAGTTCCTGGGGGTGCACATCAGTGAGGATCTCTCCTGGTCCACCAACACCGCATCACTGACAAAGAAAGCCCAGCGCCGCCTGTACTTCCTGCGGAAACTCAGGCGAGCGAGCGCCCCTCCGGCCGTCATGACTACATTTTACCGCGGCACCATTCAGAGCGTCCTCTCCAGCTGTATTGCTGTTTGGGGTGGCGGCAGCACTGACTACAACTTGAAGGCCCTGCAGCGCATAGTGAACACGGCTGGTAAGATTATTGGTGCTTCTCTCCCCTCCTTGAAGGACATTTACACCTCCCATCTCACCCGCAAGGCGACCACGATTGTGAGTGATGTGAGTCACCCCGCTCACTCTTTGTTCGAGCTTCTGCCCTCTGGGAAGAGGTACAGAAGCCTGCGCTCCCGCACCACCAGACTCTCAAACAGCTTCATACTCCAGGCTGTCAGGATCCTGAACTCGCTTTCCCGTTCTGCGTAGCGTCCTGTGCTTTTACTGTCTGTATGCACACTGGCGTTATGTATTTATTTATTATTTATTGTTACTCTTATTATTTATTGTTGTGCCTTCTTGTTTTTTATATTGCGTCGTTTACTTGTATGTCTATCGTGTAATATGTCTTGTCACCGTGGGATAGGGAAAACGTAATTTCGATCTCTTTGTGTGTCTCGGCATGTGAAGATGTTGACAATAAAGCAGACTTTGACTTTGACTTTGAGTGAGAGAGTGCCTGTTTTGGATGTGACCATAGATGTCCATACTGATTACCACTAAGCAAAGTAAAATAATAATAATAATAATAATAAAATATAATAAAAGTAATCTAGCAAATAAATGGAATGGTACTCTTCTTCCATTCCGCCTATTTTAAGATGCAAGTTCTGTGAGGTAAGATAACTAAAATTAACCCCCAAAACAAAATATTTAAAAACCCATCAAAGAGCATGATGATGCATTAAAATTTAATCGAAAATATGAATACAATTCACACCCAGTAAATCAATCAAGAAGAGGAAGATAAAGAAGTGAGTCCAAAAATAGTGGTGACAAACTGTAATTCAGCGATGACAGAAACACAGTTAATATAACAATGACTGAGTGGCGAACTAACATGACTAACATGATTTGGCTTGAAATAATGATGGACTCATGATGACGGACAGGTGGCACGGAAGCTGACAAATGACAGAAATTATTAACAGTTTGTCTTTGCCTGTATGAAAAAGTCGAAGTGCTTAGAGTTTTTCTCTCATATACGTACATATATACTCCAATCTTTCTCTCTATTCAAAATCTGCCTCTATGCTTTGCGACTGTTCAAACACACTCCTGGGTTTTTCTAGAATGAACCCAGTTTTGAGTGATCTCAAAACCAAACTTTGAACCTTTTAATACTAAAATAAATCCAAACGATAGACATAGTCCCAATGATATAAATATTCTCCAGCTCATACAGAAGCAAAGCCAATATGCTGGGGGTTGTAAGGATCAGAGAGACCGATATTTTCCCCTCCATCAATCAACATTGCCGTTTTTCTCTCAGGGAATGATCAAAAAAGGGGGAGAAGGATGGGAAAAACTTAGAACTGACTATAAATTGTTTGGTGAAATAAAGGTCAAGATTAACATAACCCATGTATTCTCAAACACACAGCAGTTAATTGGCGTTGCAATGACAGATACTGTACACTGTATATTGATCTGTCACTGTTTTCAGTCCCTTAGAAATATCCCTGAAATTAGGTGGGCAATCAAAACACATTCTCCGTTCACATGATTTCAAGATGGTAACTCTCAACAAGGATACATTTGTTTATAAAGCCAGATTATACCTGTTTGACATCATTTTGTCAGTGTCTTCAGTTTCAGTCATGAAACCATGTATTGGCCACGTATTGACCAACTTAAACATTTACGTATGAATAGTGAGCAAGGAAGGGCCTCACCACTGCAGACCAGGGTCAGAGGCTGTGTAGAGACACGCTGAGACCAGCAAACTGACGGGCTGTCTCACCCATGTGGCAAAGCCATTAAGCACACAAAGACCAGATGCTCTTAGAACTTAACAAACTGCTGTCATTGGTTAAATCCAGGTCACTTGATTTATGGATGCCTGGTTCTTAACCCATATCTTTATTTTCGCTATTTTTCTCAGGAAATCCCCACGTTCGCTGGAGCTGCTATTAATAAGAAAGAGAAGCAATTGTGAACAGTGTTGGGACTAATGGCGTTACAAGTAGGGGCGATACTACGTAATACCGGTAGAGTTTTTCAGTAACGGATGATCTATTCAATTACTGTTAATTGTTATAACGTTGTTACCGTTACTAACAGTGAAATGTGGTACATTACTTATGCTGAAACACCTGTTTCTGGCGACACGTTTGTGCCGTTTTGGGCGTGGGAAGTGTCGACGTGCTACACAAACACGCTTGTGCTTTTCCGCGGACTAACTTGAGTTGATATGGCTCACATCAGCCAATTAGTCTGTCACGTGACATTCTACGGCATGCAATGCCGGGCCTCTTTATGGGGGAACTGAGAACAAAAAAGAGAAAATGATTATCATCGTCTGTGTTCATCCCTTGCTGTACAATACTTATTTGTACCTATACCGACACAAAACAAAACGGGAACATGGTTGGAGAACTTTGAGTGACGAACTTGGCATACCTGGTATGTTTTCACTTTTTTCTTCATTCGTTTTTCAACTGTTGGACTGTATGAAGACGCAACATTGTTTACATTACCATATAGCGAATTGTTGGCCACTCCGAGCTGCAACTTTTTTCAATCAGAGGAGTTCAGCCATAAAAAAAAAAAAATAGGAAACGTGTGCAGCGTGTGCGTCCGTCTGATTTGAACGATCATCTGGAAGTTGTGTGATGATTATTTTACATAGTTGTTAAATAAATATTAAATTAGATTACGTACTAGTCTATGCTGTTCTGCTTTATCCAACTGTAATGCCACCTGTTGAAAAATCTGAATTATTTTACATCATTGAACATTTTTGAAACGGGTATATACAATAATTATTTTCCCTAGTTACTAGTTACATTTATGATGGGGTAATCCAATTACCGTATTTTCCGCCCTATAAGGCGCACCTAAAAACCTAAATTTTTATCAAAAGTCAACAGTGCGCCTTATAGCCCGGTGCGCCTTATATATGGATCAAGTGATGAATTTGTTGATCCATACTGGTTGTACACAGTGCTCTGCCAAAATGTTTTAGTACGTTTTAGTACGACTAGTAAATTACAAGGTCGCATCGCTTCCCAGCATTACGGTAACTGTAGTCAGGGGGCGTCACCGAATAGCTGTTGTACCCGGGAGGCTATTTCATTTCAAAATAGGCTGCTCCGTTAATGTTTCGAGTAAATCTACGGATCGATATGGAAGGGAAACATAGGTAAGTAGTACCAATGCGTTAGATCGAACTTTAGTCAGTTCTGATCATTTTATAGGAGCTCGTTTGAGAGACGCGATTGTTTGTTTACACTTTGCTGAGGCTCATGGGAGATTGCCAGCTGAGGGTCATTGGTTTTTGCGGATGGCTAATGCTATAACAATAGCTGCTATACGCGCGAGGCTATTTTATGTCAAAATAGGCTGCTCTGTTCATGTTTCGAGTAATTCTACGGATTGATATGGAAGGGAAACATAGGTAAGTAGTACCAATGCGTTAGATCGAACTTTGGTCAGTTCTGATCATTTTATAGGCACTCGTTTGAGAGACGCAATTGTTTACACTTTGCTGACGCTCATGGGAGATTGCGAGCTGAGGCTCTTAGGAAATTGCGGATGGCTAATGCTATAACGATAGCTGCTATACGCGCGAGGCTATTTCATGTCAAAATAGGCTGCTCTGTTAATGTTTCGAGTAATTCTACGGATCGATATGGAAGGGAAACATAGGTAAGTAGTACCAATGCGTTAGATCGAACTTTAGTCAGTTCTGATCAGGAGCTCGTTTGAGAGACGCGATTGTTTACACCAATGGTTCCCAAACTTTTGCAGGCTGGCGCCCCCTTGGCTCCCCATTGAATTCCTAGCGCCCCCCCCCACCCCCCACACACACAGACACATATGGAAACAAACACCTCTTTCTTGATATTTGGTATGCTGCAATTTGAAAAGAGAAAGGTTAAACACAAATGTGTATTTCACAAATAAAACCCAGTTTAGTAAACCAATTTATTTTTTAGCAGTTTTAACTGTTTCAGCAACATAGAATGGTAAATAAACATTCCACCAGTAACCTTCATTGTCTCACACTTAATATTAATGGGATGGATGTGCTTGGTGCAGGGAGATAAGATTCTCAACATCAGGCTGGAACTCACTAAGAAGAAGTCGTATATCCCCGCGGTCAGTAATTGCACGTGTTGTGTACAAATCGTCAAACAAACGTTCAAACTTCTGACTTCGAACTGCCGCCCCCCTACCGCCCCTTTCTTCCTCACCGCCCCCCCAGATCTTTCCACCGCCCCCAGGGGGGCGGTACCGCCCACTTTGGGAACCACTGGTTTACACTTTGCTGACGCTCATGGGAGATTGCGAGCTGAGGCTCATAGGAAATTGCGGATGGCTAATGCTATAACGATAGCTGCTATACGCGCGAGGCTATTTCATGTCAAAATAGGCCGCTCTGTTCATGTTTCGAGTAAATCTACGGATCGATATGGAAGGGAAACATAGGTAAGTAGTACCAATGCGTTAGATCGAACTTTAGTCAGTTCTGATCATTTTATAGGAGCTCGTTTGAGAGACGCGATTGTTTGTTTACACTTTGCTGAGGCTCATGGGAGATTGCCAGCCGAGGGTCATTGGTTTTTGCGGATGGCTAATGCTATAACGATAGCTGCTATACGCGCGAGGCTATTTCATGTCAAAATAGGCTGCTCTGTTCATGTTTCGAGTAATTCTACGGATCGATATGGAAGGGAAACATAGGTAAGTAGTACCAATGCGTTAGATCGAACTTTGGTCAGTTCTGATCATTTTATAGGCACTCGTTTGAGAGACGCGATTGTTCACACTTTACTGAGGCTTATGGGAGATTGCGAGCTGAGGCTCTTAGGAAATTGCGGATGGCTAATGCTATAACGATAGCTGCTATACGCGCGAGGCTATTTCATGTCAAAATAGGCTGCTCTGTTAATGTTTTGAGTAATTCTACGGATCGATATGGAAGGGAAACATAGGTAAGTAGTACCAATGCGTTAGATCGAACTTTAGTCAGTTCTGATCATTTTATAGGAGCTCGTTTGAGAGACGCAATTGTTTGTTTACACTTTGCTGACGCTCATGGGAGATTGCGAGCTGAGGGTCATTGGTTTTTGCGGATGGCTAATGCTATAACGATAGCTGCTATACGCGCGAGGCTATTTCATGTCAAAATAGACCGCTCTGTTCATGTTTCGAGTAAATCTACGGATCGATATGGAAGGGAAACATAGGTAAGTTGTACCAATGCGTTAGATCGAACTTTAGTCAGTTCTGATCATTTTATAGGAGCTCGTTTGAGAGACGCGATTGTTTACACTTTGCTGACGCTCATGGGAGATTGCGAGCTGAGGCTCATAGGAAATCGCGGATGGCTAATGCTATAACGATAGCTGCTATACGCGCGAGGCTATTTCATGTCAAAATAGGCCGCGCTGTTAATGTTTCGAGTAAATCTACGGATCGATATGGAAGGGAAACATAGGTAAGTAGTACCAATGCGTTAGATTGAACTTTAGTCAGTTCCAATCATTTTATAGGAGATTGTTTGAGAAACGCGATTGTTTACAGAGGGCTCGTTGGTTATTGGCTAGTGGGTGCATACCGCAACCCTAGTCAACCTCAGTTTGTTGCAGTAAAACTTCTATTTTATGCGCCTTATAGGCCGGTGCGCCTTATATATGGACAAAGTTTTAAAATGGGCCGTTCATTGAAGGTGCGCCTTATACCCCGGTGCGCCTTATAGGGCGGAAAATACGGTACTTTTTTGGAAAGGAAACGAGTAACTGTAACTAATTGCATTTTGGAAGTAATTTCCCCAACACTAATTGTGAATGTGAATACCAGATCCTCACAAAAACCAATATTGAATTTGAATTATAGTGTTCAAATGTCACGTTTGGCAAACAAAAAGCGTCATGTACAGAGGATGCAAATGTATATATACACAGCCATCCAGTTTCTGGACCGCTTTGTCCCCACAGGGGTCGGGGGCGGGCTGGAGCCTATCCCAGCTCATCGGGCATATTTAAATATATTATTATGTATAATATATATATAATAATATTATCCTTCTACAGAGGAATCACGCTCCTCAGCCTCCCTGGTAAGGTCCATTCAGAGGTGCTGGAGAGGAGGGTCCGTCGGGAGGTCGAACCTCGGATGAAGGAGGAGCAGTGTGGCTTTCGTCCTGGCCGTGGAACAGTGGACCGCACCCTCGGCAGGATCCTCGAGGGGGCATGGGAGTTCGCCCAACCAGTCGACATGTGTTTTGTGGACTTGGAGAAGCCGTTCAACCGTGTCCCTCGGGAGGTTCTGTGGAGGGTGCTTCGGGAGTACGGGGCGCCAACTGATAAGGGCGGTTTGGTCCCTGTATCACTGATGCCAGAGTTTGGTCCGCATTTCCGGCAGTAAGTTGGATTCGTTCCCAGTGAGTGTTGGACTCCGCCAAGGCTGCCCTTTGTCACCGATTCTGTTCATAATTTTTATGGACAGAATTCCTAGGCGCAGCCGAGGCGTTGAGGTGGTCCGATTTGGGGACCTCAGCATCGCGTCTCTGCTTTTTGCAGACGACGTGGTGCTTCTTCAGGCCGTGATCTCCAGCTCTCACTGGAGCGGGATGAGGGTCAGCACCTCCAAATCTGAGTCCATGGTCCTCGGTCGGAAAAGGGTGGAATGCCCTCTCCGGATCGGGGATGAGATCCTGTCCCAAGTGGAGGACTTCAACTATCTTGGGGTCTTGTTCACGAGTGAGGGGAGGATGGAGCAGGAGATCGACAGGTGGATGGGTGCAGCGTCGGCGGTAATGCGGACTCTGTACCGGTTGCTAATCGAACGTCAAACGCTGCGCGTTCGCTTCTCTTCCGGGGAGGGCGGGTTGTGCTAATGGGACGTCAAACGCTTTGTGTGGCGGGCTCCATCTAGTGTGGAAACTGAGAAGCTGAGCTCAAGCTTCTTGTGCGGGCCATATTCAATTATGTTTTCAGAATTTGCTGCGGGCCAATAAAAACTGGACCGTGGGCCGCAGTTGGCCCGCAGGCCATAGTTTGGACACCCCTACTCTAGTGTGACCTTATTGAGGATAAGCAGTTCAAAATAATTTTAAAAAGTAAACGGTGTACAGATAACAGAAAACTGCCATTTAGTTCAAGATTATACAAAATTACTCATATCGTGATGTAAAAATTTGTCAACATGACAAAGCTTTAGCTCCATCTGTCTTTAAATAAGATATAATTTACCTTGTTTCCAGAGGCACATTGCTACCCAGCACCCAGCTGTCTTGCAGCGGGACGCTCTCTGGGGATGTGGTCTGCAGCTCGGCAGGTGATTGGCCGGCCACAGGAGCCGGGCTTCCAGTAGGAGGAGTTAGTTGCCGTGTGGAATTCAGCAACTGACCAGGATGATGTGCAGAGCCTAGTGACTGGTTGAGAGCTGTTACTGAGGGCTGCTGACGATATGGGGTTGCCACTGGAGGCAGAGTAGAGCTGTGGTGATTGGTTGGTTGCTCTGTAAAATTTCAGAAAAAAAAAAATATTTATAGGGGTATGTCTGACTTTAAAATTGCAGCCAAATTCATCATTATTTATTTAAAACAAAATAAAGACAAAATGGATTAGTGTGTGTGTGTGTGTGTGCGCGCGGGCGCGTGTGTGTGTATATAGATGTAAGTGTACATATATATATAGTACATATACTGTACTACACACATATACTGTGTGTGTGTGTGTATATATGTATGTATATATATATATATATACACATATATATATAGTACATATACTGTACTACACACATATACTGTGTGTGTGTGTATATAGATGTAAGTGTATATATATATATATATACATATATATAGTACATATACACACACACACACACACACATATGCAGTCAGGCACATTAAAAAAATCCGATTAATTACAGGATGTGTAATTACCTAATCTAATTATCATATTTTAATCTCATATTTAATAAAGGTCCCAACATTTTGAATTTTAAGACATTACAAAACTGTAGTGCATGACTAATCCGTTAAATACCCCAAGAAGAGAAAATTTGAATTCCACATTCTGCTTGATAAATGAAATTCAAAAGTATAACTTCAAGCACATCAGCAAATTAATAAGGACAGGTGCATTATTCAAAAATGCAATACAAAAACACTGAAACAAATTATGAAGACTGATGACTCAATACAGCAGTCCTGCATTAGTTACACCTCTGCTTCACACCGCCTTCTTCCACTCGAAATGTTTCTTTGAATTTGATCTTGTGTAGAAAACACGTTGTTTACTATGTACTGTACAAATAACTATTATACTTTAGCTCCAGCTTGAAAATACAAACATCTAGTCATGTTAGATCAGGGGTGGGCAAACTACGGCCCGCGGGCCACATCCGGTCCACGAATTGTATTATTAAACTTTTTTTTTTTGGTCATTTTGCCTGCAATGACTGCGTTTTCCCAGTAGATGGCGAAGCGCTCGCCTGCGCATTTACTACCGGAAGCCGTGTCAGAAAGCTCGGTGCACACTCACAAGTGCGTGTACGTACTCAGTAGTACGGACTTGGCGCACTCTCGCTCTATTCGTATCAGTCCCGAATTTAGAGCGTGGGCTTTGACGACAGCACACTTATAATTCGTGCGCTGAGCTTTCAGATGCAGTTTTGCGCTAAAGCCACCCACAAACCTTCCCCTGGAATCCTTCCATTAAAATGACTGGCCCGAAAAAAAGAAGTGAGTGCCGAATGTTAAAAAAGAGTGGCCAATTTGGCTCGACGTACGCGACGTGACGTTCAGCCACATCAACATCAACCCGTCACAGATCAAGGTAAACGGACCAACACCTCGGATCTCGCCTAAGAATTGCCACAACAAATTTTACTCCAGACTATGACGCACTAGCAAAAAAGGGAGACCAACAACACTGTTCCCACTGAAAATGAACGGGAGGCTCTCAAGTTTATTGTAAAAAAGTGCATTTTGAATATGATTTGTACACATAGCAGGGATTGAAACTAGCGACCATTCTCATTTTCAAACAATGCAGGATGCTCAAGGACATTGATGCACCACCTATTTGCGACTAATCTTAACCTGTAAAGTTCTTAAGGCTTACTTTAAGGAAGTGTTTCCCGTTTCCTCACCTCTGTTACCAGGTGTTTGCGAGTTAAAACTCTGCTCTGATTTTCAGATACCCCTCACCGTGTTGCTGTTTTGATTACTTTATTTGGATGTATGCTTTCACCGATTCTTCAAGATGATATATTTGGTCAGAATGTTTGCCGTTTGATGTGATCTCATAAGATAAACATCTTTCATTAATCTGACCTGCAGGCACTGAAGTGATGGAGATTGTTATTCATAATAACAGTGTCGTATTTTACGAGAATCACTGATAGCAGTTTTTTAGTGAATTATTATTTTTTTAATGCTGTTAATAAATGCATTTGTTTTCAAAAAACTTGTTTGGAATATCCATGCTTTACTACCTACTAAAGGCCAAGATCTTTTATGCAATGACCTTTACAGGTCGCTTATATGACTTCACACAACGCCTACGTCCATCTGCTCCTGGTCCGGCCCTCCAGTCCAAATTTAGAACCCAGTTCGGCCCGCGAGTCAAAAAGTTTGCCCACCCCTGTGTTAGATGGTTAAAACCTTACCTTTTTTAATGATAATTTGGTAGAAACACATTTTTTTGTAAAACTTGCACCGCAGCTGAAATATGTCTGTTGATGGATGACTTGTTGGCCTAAGTTAGTTTCAAGCTGCACTCTGGTGAATGATGACTTCGTTCTATTACCATATTAAATTATGATTACGTACGTATTAGTAGCTATATATATATATATATATATTAGGGGTGTAAAGATTAATCGCTACACATCGATTAATCGATATAATGCTCTACGATTTATTGGCATCGATGCTAAACGTTAACATCGATTTATATCGCCGTGTTTGACCTCTGAAGTTAGACGCGACTTTATTTTGAAATCCAGTTCATTGTTGCTTGCTTCCTCTTTCCGGGAGCAGTGCGCGCAGCGTTGTTGTGTTGTGAGCAGAGCAGGCACGTGAAAGGGGAGTCGACAACTAGTACGCGGCTTCTGGGCTGGTGCTATGGCTAGTGTCCAAAAAGACGAGGAAATTTCCTCCCCTTTAGGCTTCAAGTCATTCGTTTGGAAGCACTTTGGATTCCAAAGAAAAGATGGCTCAACGGACAAGACACGTGTAGTTTGTAAATCCTGCCATGCGGTGATCAAATAGTCAGGGACCACAAATCTCGCCGCACATTTAAAGAAAAAACACGACATCAAAGTTCAGTGTTAAAATACGCACTTTGTATACTACAATACTCTTGTAATTTCCTAAATAAAGAGTTTAAAGTACCTTGTTGATTTTGCGTATGAATTATTATAAATCAGGATATTGTTCTATTTTTTTAAAAAATATATATCGATCGTAGAGCACTATATCGTGAATGAATCGCAGCAGGCTTTAAGATATCTGCAAATATCGTATCGTAGTTATTTGTATCGATATGATATCGTATCGTGACAAAACCCGCGATTTACACCCCTACTATGTACCATTGTAATTGTTTGCTTTTGTTTATTACCGTTTTTTTCCGTGTATAGTGCGCCCCCATGTATAATACGCACCCTAAAAATGGCATGCTGATGCTGGAAAAAAGCCTGTACCCATGTATAATACGCACCCAATTTTTATGAATTTTTCTTTATGAAATTTTTATTTTTTTTATTTTTATTTTTTTAAGTCCCAATGATCGTCACACACGCAGGGAGGCAATGGGTCCCATTTTTATAGTCTTTGGTATGGTCTTAACTAGGCTGGATGTAATTTTTTTTGTTGGCGTTGATTTCTCCGACTGCCCATAAACGCACCACCGCGCTCCGTGCGCGCACGGGAAAGAGGCGTGCGGACGTGAAAAAGGCGGCTCTGTATGGGAGAGACGTTGAAGAGGAATAAAAACACCCTTGGAAACCAAAACTTGGTGATTTCAAGTTTCATTTTGAGGGACATTTGTCACGTCTCGTCCCCAGTTTTGCTGTGTCTAGGTTGCCATAGTTTCTGTTCGCGTCGCCCCTCTCTTTCTGTGTCACCTCAATCGATGTAACGTGTTTTGTATTTAAGTCCTGTCTGCCCCTCGCTCACCGTCGGATCATTGCATGTGTTACTGTCATGATGTCTGTTTGCTTTCTGTTCCTGTCTTTGGTAATGTCACCCTGTCTTTTTGTTCCACGACTTTGTCGGTCAGTCCTGTTGTTGGTTTTGTTTTCTAAAAAAAAAAAAAATTAATTAATTAAAAAATAAATAAAAAAAAAAATTTTTTTGTACCCATGTATAATGCGCACCCCAGATTTTAGGACAATAAATTCGTTAAATTTTGCGCACTATACACGGAAAAAAACGGTATTTTTTTACATTGACAAATGAGAACACACTCATTGGTGATAGCAATAGAGAGGCAGTCAAAAAATTATGAAAATGATCAAAGTGCAAATGACATTGTGACATTCCAAGAAAAGACGTTTATCTGAATCATTATGCCAAGACCAACCGAAAAAAAACATAGACAGCAAACATACATATAGATTGCCGATGGTTCGAATTTTCAGCGGGTGTTTGAAGTTGACACAAGTTGTCAACAATAAACTTTGAAGATTGATTACAAAGCAACACAAAAATTGTTTACAGTAAGGTAAGCGTCCCAGTCATGTGGTTGCCATGTAAGTGACTGCTTTAAGCTAAGTAAGACTTTCCAACAGCTGAACCTGGATTTTACGCACTTGGGTTCTACAAAACTTTCTGTCTAACGCGGTTTGGTCATCGACCCCATTTTTTTGTTCATATTTTAAATGGCTATAAATGGTTATAAAGGCTGTACAAAGGCTGTACAAAGCTAAATGACTCACGTGTAAACCTTAGCGCTAGTGATTTAATTAATGACTAATTTAAAGGCATAAGAAAAATTCGAACAGCATTCCATTGTGCAACTATAGAGATGGCGATCGGTAAGGGCTGTTTGATCTAGTAGGATAGGACGTACCTACATGATCGCTATCCCGATTGGTAATATAATACTATTTAATGAGACATCAGGGTTGCCAGCAAGCTAATTGCATATAAAATGTAAAGGAACAATGGTTTTGAACAGTTCTTTATATGTAATTTTAGAGTCAAAATCCTCCAAGTTTTAGTCCAATGTGGATACATTCTGATTTCCTTAGTCCAAACAATCAAATTGTCTATTATATGTTCTGATTTCCTTAGTCCAATCAATCAATTTGTCTTTGTGTATTTAGCAAAACGACAATAATGGAGACTGGACTGGGAAAAAAAAGATCTATATTTTGGCCCTTTTTCTGACATGTTGCCTCATTCTTTATCTGGGATTAGATTTAAAACCCACTAAAATCAATTCTGATCGGACCCAAAACAGTCTTTCTGTGTCCCAAACATATTTGCAAAGCAGTGAACAGTAATTGTGAATGGACAAAATTAAAGTTTCATTTTGAATATTTCCCATGAGGGTAATTAAAAAGTCAAGTGGGGAGGTAATAATATAACCCTGAATGTTATAAAGCCTGAATGGACTTTGTGACGCGTAGTGTTTTAAAATGCTCCTAACTTTTGTTCAGGGTTAGGGCTGGAGCAGGGATTCAATCGTCTCCTATCGGTGGGCTTTTCACAATCAAGAGGTGAAATAAATAAACGAAACGAAACGAAAAGAGCGACTTCACATTATCCCTTAACATTACCAATTAATTTGTCCACATTGTCAACATGTCATAGTTTGACTCAACCTTCATGGCTTATTTGTTGACCAGTAGATCAGCTCCGCACTCGTGAACAACATTGTTTCCTGTACATTCAAACACTTTTACGTGTCGAACAGCTCATGCACGAAATTTGTAGACAGCATGTCAAATAGGAATTTCATTATTTTAATGGCAGTCACAGTGTTTGTATAGGAGGTACGTAAATTAGAAGAGGAATATATTCAGGGTTTCCATTGCCTGATTTCCCAGCCTTTTGATAGCACTTCTGACCAGTTGCACACCTCAAGCAGCACTCGCCTTCTTCACTCAAAAGCTTCCACTATTCGCAGGAGATCGGGAGTGGGCCGGGCTACGAGAAGCAAACATTTGCGTATGATTGATGGCCATTGTAATGCATTGGTGAATTACCGTTTTTTTCCATGTATAATGCGCAAAATTTAACTAATTTATTGTCATAAAATCTGGGGTGCGCATTATACATGGGTACAATTTTTTTTTTTTAATTTTTTAAAATAAAATCTTTTCTTTTTTTTTTTTTTGAAGAAAATCATGGTACAACAATTTTTGAAGAAAATCTTGTCACGGATGGAGTGTGGAAAGGAGCAGGGCGACCAAGTGCAGCTTGGACCAGGGTTCATTGGAGGAACTCAAAACACAGACTTGGTAAACTAACATAACTCTCTAACAAAACCAACAACAGGACTGACCGACAAAGACGTGGAACAAAAAGACGGTGATATTACCAAAGACAGGAACAGAAACTTGTGTTATTGTCAAATATTGTTTGTTTTTTAATCTCCATCGCGGACTGGACGTCATACGGAGGCAGTATCACTGCGCATGCGCACTATGGATCCGATGCGAATAGTCCTCTTCTCTTCTTGACTGACAATGAATGTGATAGTTTAATACAATCAGCAAATAACAAAATGCGTATTACAGGTAATATTTTATTTCACAACACTTTGCCTTGTTCCTTTTGTCTCTGCTGTTCACTTCAAACACGCTCCATACGAACGCAATGCTCTCGTATCAGACACTTGCTCGATCACCTGCTCGTTTGCTGTCACAATGTACCCTACACAAATCCGAAACATTGTTGCGGCTCCGAGTCACGACGAGGGGCAAGTTTTGGTTTCCAAGGGTGTTTTTATTCCTCTTCAACTTCTCTCCCATACAGAGCCGCCTTTTTCACATGTCCGCACTTTTCATTCGAACCTAACTGATCGCGGTGGTGCCTTTACGGGCAGTCGGAGAAATCAACGCCAACAAAAAAAATACATCCAGCCTAGTTAAGACCATACCAAAGACTATAAAAATGGGACCCATTGCCGCCCTGCTTGGCACTCAGCATTAAGGGTTGGAATTGGGGGGTTAGATCACCGATTCCCGAGCGCGGCGCCGCTGCTGCTCACTGCTCCCCTCTCCCCCAGGGGATGGATCAAAATCACACGGGGATGGGTCAAATGCAGAGGACAAATTTCACCACACCCAGATGCGTGTGTGACGATCATTGGGACTTTAAATAAATAAGTAAGTAAATAAATAAATAAATAAATAAATAATTTTAAAAAATTGGGGTGCGTATTATACATGGGTACAGGCTTTTTTCCAGCATTGACATGCCATTTTTAGGGTGCGTATTATACATGGGGGCACATTATACATGGAAAGAAACGGTAAGTTTTTCCAATCCTATCAAATCTAAAATAAAAAAATCGCTGAACATTTAACATGTGTTTTACGCATAATTCACTGAAAAAATAAAGGCCAAAAAATAAAACCAATAATAATGCAAGACAGTTGCTATACATAGAACAAGCCAGGGGATTTGCATCACCACCTGGCTACTTGCCTGGTCATGTGATGCACCATTGAAAAACTAATTTCCTAGAGATTTGAATAATACCCATTGCTTTAAGATACAATTATATCTTTAAGAAAAAAGTGATGCTTAAAGATATGTGAATCCACCCGCGGATCATGAACCGTGGCTATACAGGGTTGACTGTGCCTTTATAAGGCCACAGACTGACTTTAACAAACAAGCACATGCTAAGAAAATATGCACAATGGCACTTTGACCATCAAAAGAAAAGGGGCACCCATTGCAAACAGGCCCCTGACATTTTAACACATCAAAGATTAGTCTCCAGATCCATTAAGTTATTGTAATTATTTTAGCGCTTTGCAGTTGAGTGTTGAAATAACTAGTACACAGCACATTAAATCACAACTACATCAAAGGGGAACTTTATTTTGTGTTCTTTTCCTATTTGTTTCCCATCTACATCCTCCCGTAAAGATTATAATTTGGAGTCCGTGTGTGCGATGGTTTCAGCATGTTTCCCTTCACCAATATGGTTATTATCCCCAGGGTACAATTTGGCTTTACGCTACCTTATAGTGCAGTAGAACAAAAGGCCAACATGATCTCACAGCCTCATAAAAGAGAAGGAACAATAATAAAGACCCAGTGAAGCAGAAAGACTGAGACCAAATTCCGGTGATCTCAAGTTTATTTTTTTCTTTCTTCCACCATCAATCTCTCTCCATGTACCGTATTTTTCGGACTATAAGGCGCACCTAAAAACCTAAAATTTTCTCAAAAGCCTACAGTGTGCCTAATAGTCCAGTGCGCCTTATATATGGACCAAATTCCTAAATTTAAACTGGCCCAAAGCATTGTGTCATGAAATCAATCATAAGTGGCCTTCTGAAGACTATGAATCATGAATCAAAAAGACTATGGATCATTATTTTGTGATTATAAAGTAATTTGTTGCATCTGAAGTTGGAATAAAAAAGATAAAATGGAGAATGATTTGATTTGGATTAAAAATCTGACATGATGCATTAATGGTGCGCCTTATAGTCCGGTGTGCCTTATATAAGGACAACGTTTTAAAATGGGCCATTCATTGAAGGTGCGCCTTATAGTCCGGTGCGCCTTATAGTCCGGAAAATACGGTAATTGTTTGGAAGGTGAAAAAATAATCCCATGGCGAGAAATGGTCGATGGTGGCTGTGACAGTTGTAATCCTCCTTATTGTTTTACGTTTGTCACTCAACCCAAATTATATATATATAAGTATTCGGCCTCCTTGAACCTTTCAACATTTCGCGTGGAACGAAATTTATTGGATAATTTAAACTTTTTTAACAAATAAAAACCTGAAAAGTGGGGCGTGCAATATTATTCGGCCCATTTACTTTCAGTGCAACAAACTCACTCCAGAAGTTCAATGAGGATCTTTGAATGATCCAATGTTGTCCTAAATGACTGACGATAATAAATAGAATGCACCTGTGTGTAATCAAGTCTCCGTAGAAATGCACCTGCTCTTTGATAGTCTCAAGGTTCTGCTTAAAGCGCAGAGAGAACCATGAAGACAAAGGAACACACCAGGCAGGTCCGAGATACTGTTGTGGAGAAGTTTAAAGCCGGATTTGGATACAAAAAGATTTCCCAAGCCTTAAACATCTCAAGGAGCACTGTGCAAGCAATTATATTGAAATGGAAGGAGTATCAGACTACTGCAAATCTACCAAGACCAAATGGAAGGAGTATCAGACCACTGCAAATCTACCAAGACCCGGCCGTCCCTCCAAACTTTCATCTCAAACAAGGAGAAGACTGATCAGAGAAGCAGCCAAGAGGCCCATGATCACTCTGGATGAACTGCAGATAACTACAGCTGAGGTGGGAGAGTCTGTCCATTGGACAACAATCAGTCGTGCACTGCACAAATCTGGCCTTTATGGAAGAGTGGCAAGAAGAAAGCCATTTCTCAAAGAAATCCATAAAAAGTCTCGTTTAAAGTTTGCCACAAGCCACCTGGGAGACACACCAAACATGTGGAAGAAGGTGCTCTAGTCAGATGAAACCAAAATCGAACTTTTTGGCCACAATGCAAAACGATATGTTTGGCGTAAAAGCAACACATCTCATCACCCTGAACACACCATCCCCACTGTCAAACATGGTGGTGGCAGCATCATGGTTTGGGCCTGCTTTTCTTCAGCAGGGACAGGGAAGATGGCTATGTCTCTATCAGTATGTATGGTATGTCTCTATCAGTTTTGCACATCGAGAGACTGGAATTCTTGTCCATTCTTCCTTGCAAAACAGCTCGAGCTCGGTGAGGTTGGATGGAGACCGTTTGTGAACAGCAGACTTCAGCTCTTTCCACAGATTCTCGATTGGATTCAGGTCTGGACTTTGACTTGGCCATTCTAACACCTGGATACGTCTATTTGTGAACCATTCCATTGTGGATTTGGCTTTATGTTTTGGATCATTGTCCTGTTGGAAGATAAATCTCCGTCCCAGTCTCAGGTCTTTTGCAGACTCCAACAGGTTTTCTTCCAGAATGGTCCTGTATTTGGCCCCATCCATCTTCCCATCAATTTTAGCCATTTTCCCTGTCCCTGCTGTCAATGTTGAAAGGTTCAAGGGGGGTGAATACTTTCGCAAGGCACTGTATATAGTTGTACTAAGTTCATCTTGTTTTTCCTTTTCAATTACTTCACTGGTTCTTCTATATCAAACAAATTATTTTAGGTGTATTTACCTGACATGTTTCGGCGGGTTCTTCTGCCTTCATCATCATCAGGCGGAATCATCATCAGCATCATCATGATGAAGGCGGAAGAACCCGCCGAAACATGTCAGGTAAATACACCTAAAATAATTTGTTTGATATAGAAGAACCAGTGAAGTAATATATAAATATATATATATATATATATATATATATATATATATATATATATATATGGAATGTCATTCGGACTAGAGAAGTGCGGTCGCATGGTGACAAAGAGAGGGAAGATAGTCCATACAGAAGGGGTCTCACTCCCAGAAGGAACAATAACAGACATTGAGGACAGCTACAAGTACCTTGGTATCCCACAAGCAAATGGCAACCTCGATGAAGCCACAAGGAGAGGAGCCACAGCCAAATACCCACAACGAGTAGGGCAAGTCCTCAGAAGTCAGCTAAATGGCAAGAACAAAATCCGGGCAATAAACAGCTACGCCCTGCCAGTCATCAGATACCCTGCAGGAATAATAAGCTGGCCAAAGGAAGAGACTCAGACCACAGATGTCAAGACACGGAAGCTCCTAACCATGCACGGAGGGTTCCACCCTAAGTCCAGCACCCTGAGACTGTACACTAGCCGTAAAGAAGGAGGCAGAGGACTACTGAGTGTGAGAGCCACTGTTCGGGATGAAACAGCCAAGATCCATGAGTACATCAAGGAAAAGGCCCGAACGGATGACGTGCCCAGTGAATGTCTCAGACAATGGCAAACAGAGGAAGAGTGGCTAGAGACACCATCATGGGAGGATAAACCCCTACATGGGATGTACCATCGGTAAGTGAAGTGGCTGACATCAAGAAATCCTACCAATGGCTGGAAAAAGCTGGACTGAAGGACAGCACAGAGGCACTCATCATGGCTGCACAGGAACAGGCTGTGAACACCAGAGCAATAGAGGCCAAGATCTATCACACCAGACAAGACCCAAGGTGTAGGCTGTGCAAAGAGGCCCCTGAGACAGTCCAGCACATAACAGCAGGGTGTAAGATGCTAGCAGGGAAAGCATACATGGAACGTCATAACCAAGTGGCGGGCATAGTGTACAGGAACATCTGTGCAGAGTATGGACTGGAAGCCCCAAGTTCAAAGTGGGAAGCACCCCCTAAGGTGGCAGAGAACCGGCGAGCCAAGATCCTGTGGGACTTCCAGATCCAGACTGACAAGATGGTGATGGCGAACCAACCGGACATTGTGGTGGTGGACAAACAGCAGAAGAAGGCCGTTGTAGTAGATATAGCAATACCAAGCGATGGCAACATCAGGAAAAAAGAACTTGAGAAGCTAGAGAAATACCAGGGCCTCAAAGAAGAGCTTGAGAAGGCCTGGAAAGTGAAGGCCTCGGTGGTGCCCGTGGGCATTGGGGCACTTGGGGCAGTGACCCCCAAACTGGAGGAGTGGCTACAGCAGATTCCAGGAAATACATCAGACATCTCAGTCCAGAAGAGTGCAGTGCTAGGAACAGCCAAAATACTGCGCAGAACCCTCAAGCTCCTAGGCCTCTGGTAGAGGACCCGAGCTTGGAGTGGGAGACCACCCGCGGAGGGTGAGAGGGGAATTATTATATATATACACACACACACACTGCTCAAAAAAATTAAAGGAACAGTTTTTTATCAGGGTATGGCATGCATTCAATTAGACTTTTCTGATTAGGTTTTGGTCAGGTACGTGGCAGAGGGGGTTGTTAATCAGTTTCAGATGCCTTTGTGTTGATGAAATTAACAACATATGCACTAGAGGGGCAACAATGAGATGGTCCCCAAAGCAGGACTGGTTTTGCAGGTGGAAGCCATTTCAAGTTCCTCCCTCTTGATCTTTTTTAACTGTTTTTCCACTGTGTTGGCTTTAGCAAGAGTCATTATCACGACTGGGAGGATTAGGCGATTTCTTCCTCCTGATGTTGCGCAGATTGTCCAACTCCTCCAGGATGGCACATCCATGCGTGCTGTTGCAAGAAGATTTGATGTGTCTCCCGGGACAATCTCCAGAGCATGGAGGAGATTCCAGGAGACAGCCAGTTACTCTAGGAGAGCTGGACAGGGCCGTAGACGGTCCTCATTCCATCATTAGGACCGATATCTGCTGCTTTGTGCAAGGAGGAACAAGTTGAGCACTGCCTGACCCCTACAGAATGACCTGCAGCAAGCTACTGGTGTGAATGTCTCTGCCCAAACAGTCAGAAACAGACTTCACGAGGGTGGCCTCAGGGCACGACGTACTGTAGTGTGCCCTGTGCTCACTGCTCAGCACCGTGGAGCTCGATTGGCATTTGCCATAGAACACCAGAATTGGCAAGTCCGCCACTGGCGCCCTGTGCGTTTCACAGATGAGAACAGATTTACCTTGAGCACCTGTGATAGCCGTGAAAGGGTCTGGAGAAGCCAAGGGTTAGAGTGCTATGCTGCCTGCAACATCATTCAGCATGACCGGTTCGGTGGTGGGTCAGTGATGGTCTGCGGAGGCATTTCCATGAAGGGACGAACAGACCTCTACAGGCTAGAGAACTGACTGCCATTAGGTATTGGGATGAAATCCTTGCACCCATGGTCAGACCCTACGCTGGTGCAGTATGTGCTGGGTTCCTCCTGATCCTGAAAATGTCTGCAGGGTCTAGAGCATTTTCTATTCGGGCTCCAGAGCTTTGGAATGCCCTACCAATGGATATTAGAACTCCTACCTCAGTAGAAACATTTAAGACATTTAAAGACACATTTCTATGATATGGCCTTTAATTACCCTGTAGTGGCCGATTTGGCTGGAGTTTGTTTTCGCTCCCTCTCCCCAACCACCCTCCCCCCACCCCTCCCCGGCTGGGGAGGTGGTTAGGTGTCACCCAAGCTGACAGCGGCTATCTGGATTCTCGTGGACCAATTCAGGATGGGGGAACTCCAGCTCAACCTCCTCGGAGACACTGCCAGAACAATTGAGGGCTCCTCCGGCAGCTCTTCACTTTGACTTAGACATCCACTTTTTCATTGATTTTCATATTATGTACTATTTGTGCCCTCTCTGCATCCATTGCAGCCTGGTGATCCTGAAAGGGGGATCCTTCCATCTGTGGTCCCTTCTCAAGGTTTCTCATTTTCCCCTGGTCGGGATTTTTTGAGTTTTTCCTTGCCCTTTTTGGAGCTTAAGATCAAGGGATGCTTTGAGAATAATTGTCAATTTTTGTCTATGTGAAGCCGTTTGAGACTGCTTGTGATTTAGGGCTATACAAATAAACTTGATTTGACTGGACTTGATCCACAACAATGAGAGAGTATGCAGACAGTATCTGGAGGATGAAAGCATTGACACAATTGAATGGCCCTCACGATCACCTGATCTAAACCCGATAGAACAACTCTGGGACATAATGTTTCGGTCCATCATACGCCACCAGGTTGCTCCTCAGACTTTACAGGAGCTCAGTGACAGATCTCATATTTGAAACTTGACTTAGACAGATCTGGGAGGACATCCCACAAGACATCCTCCGTCGTCTCATTAGGAGCATGCCGCGACGTTGTCAAGCATGCATACATTTCTTTTTATATTGTATTCTATTTTTTATGCCGGAGGACTACGGTCCAGAAGTCTCTTTTTGCACCTTTATCCCCCAACTTGTACCTTCCTGTAAATCGAGCTGTTGTTACATGCAGTTTCTCACACGTGAGATTAATAAAGTTCCTCTTATCTTATCTTATCTTACAAGCACGTGGGGGCCACACAAGATGTTGACAATAATTTTGAGTTGCAGAAATTGAATTTAGGCAAAATGGACGAGCCTGCCACATCATTTTTTCACTTTTATTTTTTGGGTGTCTATAAACTGAGCCCTCTGTAGGCTGAAAACTTTTATTTCCATCAAAAGATGTGGCATCCTTTTGTTCCTGAGACATTAAACTGTCCATGTCAGTATAGATATCCCCCCAAAAAATTCACAATTGAAATCTGATGTCTTTTCAAAGTGTTCCTTTAATTTTTTGAGCGGTGTATATATATATATATATATATATATATATATATATATATATATATATATATATATTTTATTTATTTTTTATTATTTTTTTTCTTTAAATTACAAAAGAATGTTCTGTCTCAGCCAACAAATTGTCATAAATTTAATGATGAACTCTTTTTTTTTTTATATTACATCTATCTATGTACTATATATATATATATATATATTCATATATGTATATACACACAGTAATCCCTCACTACATTGCGGTTCGTTTATCGCGGTTTCACTACATCGCAGATTTTTTCCAAATTAAGAAAAAATTGAAAAGTCAGAAGAATTATGGCACAAAACTTGCCCACACGCCAGCAGAAGGCAAGGAGTGCCCACGTAATTGAGAAGGCTCTGCTTTAAGCTACAAAGGAGGTGTGCGGGTGGTTAAAGGGTAAAGCAAGACAAAGAGAGACATGGTGGTGGAATGACAGCATCGAAAGAGCGGTGAATGAGAAGAGGAGAAATCTAAAAGGGAGGCAGACCGAGCGCGGTATGTAGAGGCAAAGAGGGTGTCACGGACAGCAGTGTGGGAGGCCCAAGAGACCAAGAGGAAATAATTTGCATGTGAATTGGAGAGTGAGAGAGGACAAAAGAACTCCTACAAGATAGCGAAGCAAATGGTTAAGGAGAGGTGTGATGTGACGGTGCAAACTGCGTGAAGGATGAGGATGGCAACATCGTGACAGACAACAAAGGAGTGAAGGAAGTATGGCGAACAGAAGTGGGGACAGCCATGAAGGCCATGAAGGATGGAAAGGCAGCTGGACCATCTGGAGTGGTGGCAGAGATGGTAAAGGCAGCGGGAGACGTCGGTGTGGAGTGGATGACTGACCTGTGTACAGTGTCATCGCTGAGGGGCACATTCCGGAGGACTGGACAAAAAGTGTCCTGGTGCCTCTATTCAAAGGGAAAGGGGACCCACTCGCATGCAGGTCATACAGGGCAATAAAGTTGCTGGAGCATGGAATGAAGCTGTTAGAGAGGGTGTTGAAAAGGAGGGTGAGGTCACGGGTAGAGGTGGACGATACGTGCCATACGGTGCAGTATGGCTTCATGCCTGGTAAAGGTACAACAGATGCAATTTTTGTCATCCGACAGATGCAAGAGAAACACCAGGAGAAGAGGAAGAGGTCATACTTCGCTTTTGTTGACCTGGAAAAAGCGTTCGACAGGGTGCCAAGGGAGGTGGTGAGGTGGGCCCTAAGGAAGTTGGGCGTGGAAGAGGGACTGGTTAAGGCTGTGATGGCTCTCTACTGCAGAGCATGCACAGCTGTTAGAACAGGAGTTGGCGACAGTGATGGGTTTGAAGTAAGGGTAGGGGTGCACCAGGGATCAGTGCTCAGGCCATTACTGTTTGCTATCGTGATGGATGTGGTATCGAGGGAAGTGAGGGGTGGACTACCATGGGAGCTGCTCTACGCGGATGACCTGGTATTGATGGCTCACAGTCGAGAAGACCTAGCTAGGAAGCTAGCGGCCTGGAAGACATGCCTGGAAGTGAAAGGAATGAAGGTGAATGCGGCAAAATCAAAGGTCATGGTCGGTGGTGTTGGCCTCGGGGTGATACCGCAGTCAGGAGCATGGCCATGTGGAGTTTGCGGGAAGGGAGTGCCAGCTAACTCTATCCGGTGCAAGGGTTGTCAGAGATGGGTACACCGGAGATGCAGCGGAGTAAAAGGCAGCCTACTAGCTGCAAGTGAGACCTTCCAATGCAAGCGGTGCAGGGGAGAAGTCGCCCAAGCAGACCCAGCTGAGCAAGAGGGGGTCGTAGTAGATGGGGAGATGTACGAGGTGGTGGACAGCTTCAGAACTCATGCCTTTCTTAACATCTAAGGCCCCATCCCTGAAGATGAAAGGCCAGGTGTACTCACTCTGCGTCAGAAGTGGTATGACGTACGGAAGTGAGGCATGGGCCCTGAAAACAGAACATGAAGACAAACTAAACAGAGCAGAAATGAGGATGATTAGATGGATGTGCGGGGTGTCAATGAGGGAGGAAAAGACCAGTGCAGAGCTGAGAAAGAAGATGGGAGTGGAGGCCATAGTGGATGTGGTGAGGAGAGGCAGACTGCGATGGTACGGACTGGGTGAAGAAAGTCATGTCGTATAACGTAGAGGGAACAAGACCCAGTGGCCGGCCTGTTGTTGTTGGTCGTGCAGTGCGTCTCTTGTAGGAGCAGGACCGCGGCCCCATTGGAGTCGGCCAGGTGCCGAAGGACTTCGAGTTTGGCGGTGGTAAGGCCCTCGACATTAAGTTGAAGCACCGACAGGCCTCGGTTTTCGACGGTCGGGATAGCTGCCGTCCACCGTTCCTCAGTCTGACATTAGTTTCGCAAGCGGGACTTGCACCCTGACCTTGCTACTCACACGGAAGTCCGCCTGAAGGTTGTCATCCATCTTCCCCGTGGCCGGCCTAAAAAGACCTGGCAGACGGCCGTGGCAGCCGACATGAAGGCACTCAGCATCAACGACGAGATGGCCATGGACCGTTCCCGGTGGAAGAAAGCCATATCGAGAATCCAGTCCAACCCAGCGGCGCCTGGAAAGTGGACTTTAAACCGATGATGATGATGTATATATTTTGTATACTTATATGTACGTATACTTTGTATACTTTTGTGACACCCTCAACGTATGGCTCAACGTATTAAATGTCGAGAAGAGGGAAGAGGGTAGGAAAGCGTAGAAGTCGAGAGAGGCAAAATGAAGGCTGCGAAGGTCACATTTTCATAGCCTTAACTCACGGCCCATCTCCATATAGGAACAAGGCCAGATTCGAGGGCTGGTTGTCAAAGGCTGTGTGAATTTGGACACCTGCGGTGCTTTCTTATCGCGCCGGAAATGACGCCACATCATTGCCATATTGTGTGTTAAAGGACGCTGCCCATTAATTTGTACGAAGATAAGAGTCCAAATTCGCCACGGGTTATGTGGTCCCCAGAGGCGGAGCCTTCGAACCGGCCTTGGAGGACGTAGCCTGCAAATGTGGTCACAGCATGTTCCACTGCACCATTTACATGGGGCAGCCCGCGTGCCTGACTAAATTGGCACTACTAAACACAAATATCGTTGATGCTGATGATTTAAAAAATAGCAAATATCGGCCCAATACATCGGTTGGCCGATATATTGGTAGAACTCTAACCAAAGCATGTGCAATGACATTTGTGGTTGCTGGCTGAGTACCATAATTTTCGGACTATAAATCGCGTTTTTTTTCATAGTTTGAATGGGGGGGCGACTTAATTTAAAGAAGCAACTTTAATTTTTTTTTTTTTTGAAAAATTATTTTCAAAAATGTTCAAAAAAAAAAAAAAAAAGGTAACCGCGATAAACGAACCGCAATGTAGCAAGGGATTACTGTAATTTTAATTTCAAGTGACGTCAGCAGCGCGACGCGACGTCAGCAGCGCGACGCGACGTCAGCAGCGCGACGCGACGTCAGCAGCGCGACGCGACGTGGCGCGGCGGTTGTTTACATAAAGGACAAAGATTGATCACGGGATGACGAAGCTGACGAAGGACCCCACGTAGTACCGGCATCATTAGCGGCTTTGTTTCTAAGTTAAAGTTAAGTTAAGTTAAAGTCCCAATGATCGTCACACACACATCTGGGTGTGGTGAAATTTGTCCTCTGCATTTAACCCATCCCCATGTGATTTTAATCCTTCCCCTGGGGGAGAGGGGAGCAGTGAGCAGCAGCGGTGCCGCGCTCGGGAATCATTTGGTGATTTAACCCCCCAATTCCAACCCTTAATGCTGAGTGCCAAGCAGGGAGGCAATGGGTCCCATTTTTTTTTGTGTTTGGTATGACCCGGCCGGGGTTTGAACCCACAACCTTCCAGTCTCAGGGCGGACACTCTACCACTAGGCCACTGAGCTGGTGACACGTCGGACGAAGAGTTTGAAGGATTTAAGGATTTGGAGTGACACAGACTATTAGGGCTTTTACGCACGCCCGGTCCTATTCTATGGAGCTCAAGTTCACTTCCGTGGATGGAAGTCTGGGCCCGGCGCTCGGCCGGGTGGCTGTCCGGCGACAGTGGATGGGGCTCGGTCATGGCTTTTACGCACGCCCGGTCCTATTCTATGGAGCTCTCTTCCACTTCCGTGGCTGGAAGTCCACGCCGCCACACGCCTGGAAGTTTGCAACTTTTCTTTTCACTTTTTTGGGCATTTTATGGCTGATGCGACTTATACTCCGGAGCGATTTATAGTCCGAAAATTATGGTACTAGTAGAAAGTCTTTAACCAGATGATGAAAAATTGCGTGTACTACTCTCACACAAATCAAAGTTACTAATTTCAAAGTAAAAGTCCACAGTTTGGCTTCATACTCCATAAAAACTATGAGGGCCCGTCAGAAAACTCTTTCCCATTTCTGACATATGAAAATGTGTAAAAAAAAGCAAAAAGAAATGTTTGCTACTCTTCAACCACAAACCACTTTGTTGTTTGTTATGAGGTTTAAATTATGCCTAAAAACTCCATAGCTCTACCTTTTGAAGCCTCAGCGACGCCAAGGCCATCAGTTCAGTGTAGAATGTACAACAGAAAAAAGACAAGTGGTTTTTTTTCAAATGGTAGGATGACGCCAAAGTTTATTGACTAAAGTAAAAGGGAGTTCAAACCAAGGTAAAGAGAGACAGCAAATAACACTTAGTGCTTTTTAATACAAGACCAGGCAGACAATTCTCCTCAACACCAGAACTAATCAATGAGCAATTGAATGAAGGAGAGGATGGAGCATTTCAGAGTGAGAGTGGTGGGGGGGCATTTCTTTTCAACGCCACTCCTAATCAATGAGGGTGATGGGATTAAAAGATTTAGAGAAAAAGAGAGGATCCTTCCAGACATGAGAATGAATAAATTTTACATATTGACGGTACAGTATAGCGTCGGCTCAAGCTGAGAGAAATATTTGGAAAGTGGCTCGAAAGAAAATGAAAGAAGAGTCTGTCATTGATCAAACTAATGAACCCCTGGCAAGTGGAAGGCGGCAAACCCATCAAATTGTGTCTGATTGCACTGGAGTAAGATTGTAGTAGACTAGCACACAAACAGTCATAGCACTGGTGGAGTACGGGTTTTGTGTGATCTTTGATTTGATTGATTGATATCTTTATTTCTAACACATCGAAAGCAAAAAAGAGATCAAATAAACCAAAAAAACAAAACAAATAACACTTTGAAATTCCATATATAAGTCCATACAACAAACAAACAAACAATAAACCAACAAACTGAGAAAAAAATATATATACATGAATAAATAACTCAATAAAGAATGCTCGAAAAGGAGTAGGAGGAAGCATAGCTTTTTAGATTCCTACTTCTTTCTCACTTTATCCATTAAAGTAATGATGCAACATCTAAATCTACAACAGAGCACAAGTAGATATACTTTCAAACTTATTTTTGTGTTTCATTTCTCCTTTTGTGTAGCCATTTGGCATTTTTAGTACCCGTTAGTAGTGCCCATACCCGTTGATAAACCAGGTCAGACACGCCAGTAAATGTGCATACAAACACACACACATTCTCTCTTTCGCTCTCTCTCTCTCTCTCTCTCTCGCACTCTCTCTAAGATACTTGCTCATTGTGGTCTGAGTGACTGCTCAACTTTTGCCCGAGGGCTGTCAGTGACCTCCAAGTTGCGTCCCCTCTCACTGTGATACAGTGTGTGTGTGTGTGTGTGTGTGTGTGTGTGTGTGTGTGTGTGTGCGTGCGTGCGTGTGTGTGTGGTGGTGGTGGTGGTGGTGTTTGGGGGGAGGGGTTGTGTGTGCGTGCGTGCGTGCGTGTATCATGTGCTGACCTGACAAGAGCTCCACGTATGCCCCTGGACAATGCCTACCTTTCTTGTCATACCATTGCCAGTGAGAGTAGAATACAAAATGTTACCGTGAGCTGCTGGCACTTTTAACTGAGCGATGGAAACATATTGACAAAGTAGTAAAAATCAAACCATTGAAGTCATTAGAAATATTGTGTTTAAGACAGCATGTATGCACCCCTGAACTCATGGTAAAATTGATAAGTAAAATTGAAATTGAATAAATAAATACATAAATAAATAAATAAATAAATAAATTTGTAGAACTGTGTATTTATACATAAAACAATAAAAGTAAAAAAACATTCAACATTTAGTTGCTGTTTCCCCTTTTGGTAAATTGCAAAGCACATTTATAACAACCATTAATTAATTATACCTGATTCCATTACAAGTAAAAAAAAATTAGGGAACCCAACCTGAACTGTCCAGATTCCAGGTATTTACATCAGTCATGCTGGTTGAATGCCTGCCTTAAAGGTTACTGAATCAATTCAACTGAATTATTTTGGATATTATTGTTCTAAATCAGGGGTCCCCAAACTTTTTCCTGTGAGGGCCACATAACCTTTCCCTTCTCTGATGGCGGGCCGGTGGCAGTTTGTAACAGAAAAAGTGTGACGATCGTAGGGGAGCTTAAAAATTTTTTTTTATTTTTTATTTTCCAGAAAGCCACACATAACCAAATAACGGTTATTTAATAACCCTTTCCAGGTTCTTTACAGAAAAAAAAGTCAGGAAACAAATAATAACACTATTAATGAAATAAATAATAACTAAACCCTCTCTGAGTTCTTCACAGAAAAAACAGGAAATAAATAATAACTAAATAACTCTCTCTGGGTTCTTCATAGAAAAAAAACCATGGAACATTAACTTTCTGTTGTGCCATGCACAATCTTAACAGATAAAAGTTCAGCTCAGTTGTCAGAGCAGAACCTCTCTGACACATATGAGCAGTCTCTTAAAGTTCTTGTGTTCCTTCCTTATAATCCTTTTGTAGGTTCCAGTAGGCTTGTAGACACCGCTGTCTTTTTTGTTAAAGTTTGATAGTGCGTCATAGTCTGGAGTAAAATTTGTTGTGGCAATTCTTAGGCGAGATCCGAGGTGTTGGTCCGTTTACCTCGATCTGTGACGGGTAGATGTTGACGTTCATGTGGCTGAACGTCACGTCGCGTACGTCGAGCCAAATTGGCAACTCTTTTAAACGCTCGGCACTGTGTTCACCCTGCTTTACTTGGGCGACATTTTAACGGAAGGATTCCAGGGGAAGGTTTGTGGGTGGCTTTAGCGCAAAACTGCATCTGAAAGCTCAGCGCGCAAATTACAAGAATGCTGTCGTCACAGCCCACGCTCTAAATTCGGGACTGATACAAATAGAGCGCGAGTGCGCCATGTCCGTACACGCACTTGTGAGTGTGCACCGAGCTTTCTGACACGGCTTCCGGTAGTAAATGCGCAGGCGAGCGCTTCCCCATCTACTGGGGAAACGCAGTCATTGCAGGCAAAATGAGCAAAAAAAAAAAAGTTTAATAATACAATTTATTCAGGGTTGGCGGGCCGGATTAAACGGTCCCGCGGGCCGTGTCCGGCCCGCGGGCCGTAGTTTGGTGACCCCTGTTCTAAATGAACTAATATCATCCTTAGAATAAATCGTCAACCACAAATCACACTATGAATTGACTTTTTAAAACAAATGTCATGTGCTAGTATTGTACTTTAAACTTCAATACTGAAGTGTATTTGGAAAGTAAAAACTGGACTGTAGTTGATGAAAAACAAGACTGACTATATGCAAAACACCTTCATTCACGTCACTGGTGGTCTTTTCATTTTATTTGACTGCATTACAGCCATCATACCTCCCACTGTATCTTAAGATACTGAATGAAACACTCTCGAAACAGCTTACCGTTTTTTCCATGTATAATACGCCCCCATGTATAACTTTAGTCAGTTCTGATCATTTTATAGGAGATCGTTTGAGAGACGCGATTGTTTACACTTTGCTGAGGCTCATGGGAGATTGCGAGCTGAGGCTCATGTTTTTTTGCGGATGGCTAATGCTATAACGATAGCTGCTATACGCGCGAGGCTATTTCATGTAAAACATAGGTAAGTAGTACCAATGCGTTAGATCGAACTTTAGTCAGTTCTGATCATTTTATAGGAGCTCGTTTGAGAGACGCGATTGTTTACACTTTGCTGACGCTCATTGGAGATTGCGAGCTGAGGCTCATAGGAAATTGCGGATGGCTAATGCTATAACGATAGCTGCTATACGCGCGAGGCTATTTCATGTCAAAATAGGCCGCTCTGTTCATGTTTCGAGTAAATCTACGGATCGATATGGAAGGGAAACATAGGTAAGTTGTACCAATGCGTTAGATCGAACTTTAGTCAGTTCTGATCATTTTATAGGAGCTCGTTTGAGAGACGCGATTGTTTACACTTTGCTGACGCTCATGAGAGATTGCGAGCTGAGGCTCATAGGAAATTGCGGATGGCTAATGCTATAACGATAGCTGCTATACGCGCGAGGCTATTTCATGTCAAAATAGGCCGCTCTGTTCATGTTTCGAGTAAATCTACGGATCGATATGGAAGGGAAACATAGGTAAGTTGTACCAATGCGTTAGATCGAACTTTAGTCAGTTCTGATCATTTTATAGGAGCTCGTTTGAGAGACGCGATTGTTTGTTTACACTTTGCTGAGGCTCATGGGAGATTGCCAGCTGAGGGTCATTGGTTTTTGCGGATGGCTAATGCTATAACGATAGCTGCTATACGCGCGAGGCTATTTCATGTCAAAATAGGCTGCTCTGTTCATGTTTCGAGTAATTCTACGGATTGATATGGAAGGGAATCGTAGGTAAGTAGTACCAATGCGTTAGATCGAACTTTGGTCAGTTCTGATCATTTTATAGGCACTCGTTTGAGAGACGCGATTGTTTACACTTTGCTGAGGCTCATGGGAGATTGTGAGCTGAGGCTCTTAGGAAATTGCGGATGGCTAATGCTATAACGATAGCTGCTATACGCGCGAGGCTATTTCATGTCAAAATAGGCTGCTCTGTTAATGTTTCGAGTAATTCTACGGATCGATATGGAAGGGAAACATAGGTAAGTAGTACCAATGCGTTAGATCGAACTTTAGTCAGTTCTGATCATTTTATAGGAGCTCGTTTGAGAGACGCGATTGTTTACACTTTGCTGAGGCTCATAGGAAATCGCGGATGGCTAATGCTATAACGATAGCTGCTATACGCGCGAGGCTATTTCATGTCAAAATAGGCCGCGCTGTTAATGTTTCGAGTAAATCTACGGATCGATATGGAAGGGAAACATAGGTAAGTAGTACCAATGCGTTAGATTGAACTTTAGTCAGTTCCAATCATTTTATAGGAGATTGTTTGAGAAACGCGATTGTTTACAGAGGGCTCGTTGGTTATTGGCTAGTGGGTGCAGACCGCAACCCTAGTCAACCTCAGTTTGTTGCAGTAAAGCTTCTATTTTATGCGCCTTATAGGCCGGTACGCCTTATATATGGACAAAGTTTTAAAATGGGCCGTTCATTGAAGGTGCGCCTTATACCCCGGTGCGCCTTATAGGGCGGAAAATACGGTAATATAAATGACATGTAAAGGTCATTGCATAAAAGGTTTTTACTTTTAGTAGATACTAAAGCATGGATATTAAAAAAAGCTTTTTGAAAACAAATGCATTTATTAACAGCATTAAAAAAATATTTCACCAAAAAACTACTATCAGTGATTCTTATTAAATATGACTAAATTAAATATCACTTCAGCGCCTACAGGTCAGATTTATGAAATATGTTTATCTAATGAGGCGAAATCACATCCAACGGCAAACATTCTGACCAAATTCATCATCTTGAAGAATCGGTGAAAGAATACATCTAAATAAAGTAATAAAGAAATCAATAGTATTGTTGGTTTCCCTTTTTTGCTAGTGCCTCATAGTCTGGAGTAAAATTTGTTGTGGTAATTTATAGGATAGAGCCGAGGTGTCGGTCCGTTAACCTAGATCTGTGACGGGCTTTGTTGACGTTCATGTGGCTGAACGTCTTCTCACACACGTAGGTCGAGCCAAATTGTCCACTCTTTTTTAACATTCGGCACTCAGTGTGCACCTTTCTTTTCTTCAGGCCACTCATTTTAATGGAAGGATTCCAGGGGAAGGTTTGTGGGTGGCATTAGCATAAAACTGCATCTGAAAACTCAGCGCGCGAATTACGACAATATTGACGTCACAGCCGACACTCGAAATTCGGCACTGAATGATGAAATTACTACTTACTACTGAGTACGCACACGCACTTGTGAGTGTGCACCGAGTTTTCTGACACGGCTCCCGGGAGTAAATGCGCGGACATTATATTCTTTCATCACAGCAACATCTTCATTACAAATCAGACACACTTTCTGTTGATTTCTTTGAAGAAATACTCACTTTCCCAACGTGTTTGAAATATTCGACACTCACTTGCTATTTTGCGTTTCTGGGGACTCGCAGTAAAAGTTTTTCTTCGCTTGATTTCATTTGTGTGGCGGGCTCCATCTAGTGTTGAAACTGAGAAGTGCAACAGAGTTGAGCTCAAGCTTTTTGTGCGGGCCATATTCAATTATGTTTTCAAAATTTGCTGCGGGCCAATAAGAACTGGTCCGCGGGCCGCAGTTGGCCCGCGGGCCGTAGTTTGGACACCCCTGATCTAAGGTGATTGCGTGGAGACAAAGTCATCTACAAACCTAACACTACACTACAAATGTTTCAAGACTGTATATGTTAACTGATCCCCATGCTTAAGTGCGCAATAATCAGTGTCCTACAAAAGCACACAACATGTAAGTAACTGTGAGAAAGGATTTTTTTACAGTCACTCACACACACCTGCATTCACACACCTGCATTCACATACTGTGTGATTTATTGCAACTACTCAGAGATACGAGGTTGTCTAACGCCCACTGAACACCAAATTATTATACTACTATTCAAGTACACAAACTGTACTTTAATTGTTTAGCGGGTAGAGTAAACATTTTCTTTTTGTATTGTCACCAGAAAATGCAGTAAGACCATTAAACCAATCTACCTGAAAGTCTGCTAACCAATCCAGACGGATAGATTCTTGCCTGGAGCTACAGTCCCTCAGCTCAATAGAGATATATGTGCACCCTTTAATGCAAAAAGACATCTCTATTGTTTTCATTTGTTACCAACTAATTCCTCTGCTGTCAAGTCCAATTGCAAGGAATAAGTATGAAGTGAAACTCCCTAAGGCCATCACTGCAACTAGCACCCAATGATCTGTTGGTGTGCATACAAAAGTTGTAACTTTTGTTTAGTTGTCTTATGCAAATAACAAATAGACACAATTAAAACATCACATGAAATTTTAGTGTTTTGTTTATGAAGACCTGTGTGCATTGGTCAGGATTCTGTGTATTGTGTCCATTAGATGACTTTGCTACACAGCCAAAAAATGGGTCAGAAGTGAAAAGGGCAATACAGCCCCTGCCCCTGATTCACATGCAACTGAACGCTAATTCGTTACACCCGTCATACTGGATGTTTCAGATGTTTAAAGACAACCCCCATAGTAGGTCAAATTGCTTTGACCTACTATGTTGTTCTCTGTCCATGTTTTAAACGTCGAAGAAGACTGCAGAGCGCCGTAGAAGAAGAGCAAAAGGCTACAAAGATAGAAGAAGAGCAAAAGGCTACAAAGGTTACTCCAATGTATCCTTCGCTCAGGTCCTGTCTCCATAAAAACTTCAGTAAAACGAAAACCAGATTTGTAGACTGGAGCAGTGGAACTACATCGTTACCCTGTGCATGGCACTTAATGAAATGGACAGTGAAGGAGACGAGGTGATAAATTGCATTGACCATCATCGAAATATAAGTTGTAATCAGTATACTCCCGAACAATTAAAACAGTTAACAAATATAAATAACTGCTCCTTTTTGCATTTAAACATCATCGATATATAAGTTGTAATCAGTATACTCCCGAACAATTAAAACAGTTAACAAATATAAATAACTGCTCCTTTTTGCATTTAAACATCAGGAGCTTGAATAAACATCATGATGATCTAGTTACTCTACTTACAAACACAAGCTGCAGCTTTGACGTAATTGGCTGCAGTGAAACTAGGCTGAATGACAGGTCATACACTGACATCTTAAATCTTAATGGCTATAAGTTGTTGACTAAGAACAGATGTGGCAGACCTGGTGGTGGCGTGTGCCTATATATTTCCTCTACATACAACGTGAGGATTTGTGATGACATTATCATAGCAGACAACCACAGTGACTCCCTTTTTGTTGAAATAAGCGGGAAAAGCAGGAAAAACCTCATTATTGGTATAATCTATCGTCCCCCAGACGCTGACTTCGAAATCTTTAGGACCAAACTGGAGGAAGCATTATTTTCTATAAATGATAACAACAAAAGCTGTGTCCTCCTTGGCGACTTCAATGTTGATCTTTCCAAGGATGATACGGCCAAAAATGACTTTATAAACACATTACACTTTTCATCCTTCTTTCCCACAGTAGATGCTTATACCAGAGTCACTCACTCAACTAAGTCAATCATTGATAATTTCATCACAAATCTTACAAATGCCACACTTACTTCTGGGACTGTACTCTCTGAGATTTCTGATCATTTCCCTATTGTATTATTCATTGACTTCCTTGCTAGGCCCCCACCTACTCGTCACTCAATAAAATTAAAAATACTCAATGAAGAAACCATACGACGTCTAGGTGAGGACCTGCAGACCAAGACATGGTATGGAATATATGATTGTAGTGATGTTGATGCTGCATTTGAAACTCTAACCCAGGGGTCCCCAAACTTTTTCCTGTGAGGGCCACATAACCTTTCCCTTCTCTGATGGCGGGCCGGTGGCAGTTTGTAACAGAAAAAGTGTGACGATCGTAGGGGAGCTTAAAAAAAATATTGTTTTCCAGAAAGCCACACATAACCAAATAACGGTTATTTAATAACCCTTTCCAGGTTCTTTACAGAAAAAAAGTCAGGAAACAAATAATAACACTATTAATGAAATAAATAATAACTAAACCCTCTCTGAGTTCTTCACAGAAAAAACAGGAAATAAATAACTAAATAACTCTCTCTGGGTTCTTCATAGAAAAAAAAACATGGAACATTAACTTTCTGTTGTGCCATGAACAATCTTAACAGATAAAAGTTCAGCTCAGTTGTCAGAGCAGAACCTCTCTGACACATATGAGCAGTCTCTTAAAGTTCTTGTGTTCCTTCCTTATAATCCTTTTGTAGGTTCCAGTAGGCTTGTAGACACTGCTGTCTTTTTTGTTAAAGTTTGATAGTGCGTCATAGTCTGGAGTAAAATTTGTTGTGGCAATTCTTAGGCGAGATCCGAGGTGTTTGTCCGTTTACCTCGATCTGTGACGGGTAGATGTTGACGTTCATGTGGCTGAACGTCACGTCGCGTACGTCGAGCCAAATTGGCAACTCTTTTAAACGCTCGGCACTGTGTTCACCCTGCTTTACTTGGGCGACATTTTAACGGAAGGATTCCAGGGGAAGGTTTGTGGGTGGCTTTAGCGCAAAACTGCATCTGAAAGCTCAGCGCGCAAATTACAAGAATGCTGTCGTCACAGCCCACGCTCTAAATTCGGG
The DNA here is from genome assembly GCF_033458585.1 of Syngnathus typhle. Taxonomy (NCBI): domain Eukaryota; kingdom Metazoa; phylum Chordata; class Actinopteri; order Syngnathiformes; family Syngnathidae; genus Syngnathus; species Syngnathus typhle. The sequence continues at coordinate 21,655,010 of NC_083740.1, forward strand.
ACTGATACAAATAGAGCGCGAGTGCGCCATGTCCGTACACGCACTTGTGAGTGTGCACCGAGCTTTCTGACACGGCTTCCGGTAGTAAATGCGCAGGCGAGCGCTTCCCCATCTACTGGGCAAACGCAGTCATTGCAGGCAAAATGAGCAAAAAAAAAAAAAAAAAAGTTTAATAATACAATTTGTTCAGGGTTGGCGGGCCGGATTAAACGGTCCCGCGGGCCGTATCCGGCCCGCGGGCCGTAGTTTGGTGACCCCTGCTCTAACCAAAGAAATATCCGACTCTATTCAAAGGACCATTCCTGAGAAAGTAATCATATGTAATACAACTACTCAAAATCCATGAATCACTAAGGGCATATTAAAGTCTATTAAGCATAAAAATAAATTTTATAAAAGATACATAAATGAACCTAACCATAAAAATAAAAATGCATATACTAATTATAGAAATAAACTTACACATATTATCAGAAAGCGGAGGAGTAAGCATTTTGCCGACTTGATAAACGAATCACAGGATGATTCCAAGAAATCTTGGAGAGTACTGAACGGGGTCTTGAACAGAAGCCAAAAAACTCCTGTATTCCCTGACCATGATCATAATATAAGCAACATCATCAGAAATAATAGTCTTGCCGACGAATTCAATAACTACTTTGTCTCTATTGGTAGAAACATATCCAGTAAAATCAGTCAGCCTCAGGATGCCTCGTTTAAAGACTATCTATCAGGTATCTAAATTACCTGGGCTCTTTCTTCCTGAATCCAACTAACTGCGATGAAGTGTATAAAATAATCATGAATATGAAGAATTCAAACTCAGCTGGAACAGATGGTATCTCAAGTAAAATTCTGAAAAGCATCTCTAATATAATAACTGCACCTCTTACATATTGCATTAATCTGTCTCTACTCTCTGGAGTAGTGCCACAAATAGCAAAAATAGCACATATCACACCGGTCTTTAAATCAGGAGACAAAAACGATCTTAGCAACTACAGACCAATATCAATCTTGCCTACTCCTTGGAAAGAGTAGTTTACAATAAACTTAACAGCTATCTAAACAAACTAAACATCATTGCCCCATCCCAGTATGGTTTCAGAAAGGAAAACACTACGTATATGGCAGTACTTGACTTGACTGATAAAATCTACGGGGCAATCGATAAAGGCGAATATGGTATTGCGATTTTTCTGGACTTGTCTAAAGCTTTTGACACCATCATGATTGACATTCTTATAAATAAATTACAACACTATGGTATTAGAGGCCTGGCGTTAGACTGGTTCCGCAGCTATCTGTTTGGAAGACATCAATATGTTTCTATTAACAACCATAAATCTTCATACAAACCCATCAATTATGGAGTTCCTCAAGGGTCCATCTTAGGGCTGCTCCTTTTCATCTTATACATAAATGACATTGTTAATACTTCACCCATACTACATAAAGTATTATTCGCTGACGATACAAACTTGTTTCTTTCCCACAAAAATCCAAATACGCTTGAACAAATTATAAATAGTGAGTTAGCGAAAATAAACACATGGTTTAAATGCAACAAACTCTCCCTAAATGTCAATAAAACATACTACCGTCTTTTCCGCCCTATAAGGCGCACCTAAAAACCTAAATTTTTATCAAAAGTCGATAGTGCGCCTTATAGTCCAGTGCGCCTTATACATGGATCAAATGATGAATTTGTTGATCCCTACTGGTTGTACACAGTGCTCTGCCAAAATGTTTTAGTACGTTTTAGTACGACTAGTAAATTACAAGGTCGCATCGCTTCCCAACATTACGGTAACTGTAGTCAGGGGGCGTCACCGAATAGCTGCTATACGCGGGAGGCTATTTCATGTCAAAATAGGCTGCTCATGTTTCGAGTAAATCTACGGATCGATATGGAAGGGAAACATAGGTAAGTAGTACCATTGCGTTAGATCGAACATTAGTCAGTTCTGATCATTTTATAGGAGATCGTTTGAGAAACGCGATTGTTTACACTTTGCTGAGGCTCATGGGAGATTGCGAGCTGAGGGTCATGAGTTTTTGCGGATGGCTAATGCTATAACGATAGCTGCTATACGCGCGAGGCTATTTCATGTCAAAATAGGCTGCTCTGTTCATGTTTCGAGTAAATCTACGGATCGATATGGAAGGGAAACATAGGTAAGTAGTACCAATGCGTTAGATTGAACTTTTGTCAGTTCTGATCATTTTATAGGAGATCGTTTGAGAAACGCGATTGTTTACAGAGGGTTCGTTGGTTATTGGCTAGTGGGTGCATACCGCAACCCTAGTCAACCTCAGTTTGTTGCAGTAAAGCTTCTATTTTATGCGCCTTATATTCCGGTGCGCCTTATATATGGACAAAGTTTTAAAATGGGCCGTTCATTGAAGGTGCGCCTTATACCCCGGTGCGCCTAATAGGGCGCAAAATACGGTACATCGTATTCCGCTCCCATAAAAAAAAGGACATTGACCAAATCTGCATAAAAATCAACGGACAAAACATTGAAAGAGTCAGCTCGACTAAATTCCTGGGGATCTACATTGACGAGTTCTTGAACTTTAAAAAACATTGATGATCTCACAATCAAACTGTCTAAATATGGGGCTTTATTCTTCAAATTGAGACATTATCTCCCACTCATTGGACTTCTTATTCTGTACAAATCCTTATTTGAACCTCATTTAAAATACTGCAATATTATATGGTGTAACACATTTCCAACCCATCTAAGAAGGCTGGAGATACTCCAGAAAAAGGTCATACGTGCCATAACATGGTCTGAGTTTAACGCCCCCACTAAAACAATCTGCCACCAACACAATCTTCTGAGGCTTGCTGAATATACCGGTTTTTTTTCGTGTATAATGCGCCCCCATTTATAATACGCACCCTAAAGATGCCATGGTGATGCTGGAAAAAAGCCTGTACCCATGTATTATACGCACCCAAATTTTGTGTTTGTTTTTTTAAGTCCCAATGATCGTCACACACACAGGAAGGCAATGGGTCCCATTTTTATAGTCTTTGATATGGTCTTAACTAGGCTGGATGTATTTTTTTTGTTGGCGTTGATTTCTCCGCCGCGATCTGTACGGACATGTGAAAAAGGCGTGCGGACATGTGAAAAAGGCGGGTCTGTATGGGAGAGAAGTTGAAGAGGAATAAAAACACCCTTGGAAACCAAAACTTGCCCCTCGTCGTGACTCGGAGCCGCAACAAATATTTCGGATTTGTGTAGGGTACATTGTGACAGCAAACGAGCAGGTGATCGAGCAAGCGTCTGACACGAGAGCATTGCGTTCGTATGGAGCATGTTTGAAGTGAACAGCAGAGACAAAAGGAACAAGGCAAAGTGTTGTGAAATAAAATATTACCTGTGATACGCATTTTGTTATTTGCTGATTGAAACTGCTAATTAAACTGTGAATTGAAACTAATAGGAAGAAAACAACTCTCGCTCTTTATATAGCCGACGTGTCTTGCGCATCCGTTCTGCGCATCGGATCCATAGTGCGCATGCGCAGTGATACTGCCTCCGTATGACGTCCGGTCCGCGATGGAGATTAAAAAACAAACAATATTTGACAATAACACACCATCAAGGATTGCACCATCGCATCAAAGGAGGTGTCGTCAATTGTGAATTTTACTGACTACCGTTTTTTTCCGTGTATAGTGCGCAAAATTTAACTAATTTATTGTCCTAAAATCTGGGGTGCGCATTATACATGGGTACAAAAAAAAAATGTTAATTTCTTTTTTTTTTTTTTAAGTCCCAATGATCGTCACACACGCAGGGAGGCAATGGGTCCCATTTTTATAGTCTTTGGTATGGTCTTAACTAGGCTGGATGTAATTTTTTTTGTTGGCGTTGATTTCTCCGACTGCCCGTAAACGCACCACCGCGCTCCGTGCGCGCACGGGACAGCAAACGAGCAGGTGATCGAGCAAGCGTCTGATACGAGAGCATTGCGGTCGCATGGAGCGTGTTTGAAGTGAACAGCAGAGAAGAAAGGAACAAGGCAAAGTGTTGTGAAATAAAATGCACAGAACGGATGCGCAAGACACGTCAGCTATATAAAGAGCGAGAGTTGTTTTCTTCCTATTAGTTTCAATTCACAGTTTAATTAGCAGTTTCAATCAGCAAATAACAAAATGCGTATTACAGGTAATATTTTATTTCACAACACTTTGCCTTGTTCCTTTCGTCTCTGCTGTTCATCCTAAAACACAAAGGCGCTCTTTAAGCAATGCGACAGTGAGCGCCCGGCGCGCTGCGGTTGCGCGACCGCACCAAATTAAGCTCCCTGCGCAGTGCGCACTGAGGTCCACTTAAATTTTAGAAAGTACATCAGGACTTTAAAAATATCTTCTAAATTTCAGCGACGGCTCTGTCACAATAATCGACCAACGCGGTGCAGTTGGGCGGTCGGCGGCGCGCTACGGTTGAGCGTTCTCTCTCGCGCTCTCTCTCGCTCTCTCTCGCTCTCGCACACACGCGCACACACGCACACGCGCACACACGCAAACCGGATATCATACGGAGGCCGCCATTACAGATGCGCAGAACGGATGCGCAAGACACGTCAGCTATATAAAGAGCGAGAGTTCAGTTCTCTACCTAAATCCGTATTACAGGTAATATTTTATTTCACAACACTTTGCCTTGTTCCTTTCTTCTCTGCTGTTCACTTCAAACACGCTCCATGCGACCGCAATGCTCTCGTATCAGACGCTTGCTTGATCACCTGCTCGTTTGCTGTCCCGTGCGCGCACGGAGCGCGGTGGTGCGTTTACGGGCAGTCGGAGAAATCAACGCCAACAAAAGAAATTACATCCAGCCTAGTTAAGACCATACCAAAGACTATAAAAATGGGACCCATTGCCTCCCTGCGTGTGTGACGATCATTGGGACTTAAAAAAAAAAAAAAAAAAAAAAATTGGGTGCGTATTATATATGGGTACAGGCTTTTTTCCAGCATCAGCATGCCATTTTTAGGGTGCGTATTATACATGGGGGCGCACTATACACGGACAAAAACGGTAAGTGTGTTGGGCAGGATGGCTGAATGCGATGCGCGATTGACAACAAACAAGAAGAAAGGTGATTTCAAGTTTTATTTCGAGGGAGATTTGTCATGTCTCGTCCCCAGTTTTGCTATGTGTCTAGGTTGCCATAGTTTCTGTTCACGTCGCCCCTCCCTTCCTGTGTCACCTCAATCAATGTAACGTGTTTTGTATTTAAGTCCTGTCTGCCCCTCGCTCACCGTCGGATCATTGCATGTGTTACTGTCATGATGTCTGTCTGGTTTCTGTTCCTGTCTTTGGTAATGTCACCCTGTCTTTTTGTTCCACGACTTTGTCGGTCAGTCCTGTTGTTGGTTTTGTTGTACCATGATTTTCTTAAAAAAAAAATAATAATAAATAAATAAAAATAATAAATAAATAAAAAATAAAAAATAAATTGTACCCATGTATTATGCGCACCCCAGATTTTAGGACAATAAATTAGTTAAATTTCGCGCATTATACAAGGAAAAAAACGGTAATTTTAAACTCATGTAAATTTAAGGTATTTCATAGAGTTTGTTCAATGTTATCTGACTCTTCAGTTATGAATGAAAGGCAGAATTTGTGTTTTTAGAGTTGTTCACATCTGCCTGAGTGACTCATATTTGGTTCTTTTGTCATTTGAAAAATAAAGACAATTGTGACAGTGAAATCTGTTTTATAACAGTGTGTATTTGCATGACGTTTTTGTAGTTAAAAAATGTCCGAAAAAACTATTGGCCCCCAGGCCCCTTCACTTTATCAAATCTGGCTCTCCTTGCAAAAAGTTTGGACACCCCTGGTCTACGTGTAAATCAGAGCACAGGCCACATTGTCCATTGGAAAATCCACATTCACATCCCTGCATCACTGGGCGGGACTGAGTTATCTCTCTCCCTCTCTTTCTCTCTATCTTTCTCTCTTTCTCTCTCTCTTTCTCTCTCTCTCACTCTCTCTCGCGCTCTCATACCCTCTCTCAAATTCTCTCATTCTCTGTCTCTCTCTGACACCATTTTTGCATTCTCTCTCATCTGGCAGTCACTTCAGCTTCCTTTTATTCTTTCTCTCTGGTTGGTCACTCACAATTCTTATACTATAGGCTCTATTGTCAAGCCTGGTACAAGTTTGGTGAAAGGTGCATTGTAAATTTGCACAGGTATGTATATTTCTGTGATCTGTGAAACAGTTCTGTGAATCATTGTTTTTGAAGTCTTGAACTGATTTATGGTCAATAGTGATGTTGTGTTTGCACTATGTTGGATAGTGGAATTCAGACAAAAGTATCGGTTTTCCACTTTATACAGACCACAACTGAATCGCAGTAATAAAACAATAGAATTTATTACTGTGATACGTGGGCTTTAATGCTCCTGCTGTTGTGGGCAATTGTTCTAAACCAGGGGTGGGCAAACTTTTTGACTTGCGAGCCGAATTGGGTTCTAAATTTTGACCGGGGGCCGAACCAGGAGCAGATGCATGTAGTGTTTGTGTGAAGTAATATAATCGACATGTAAAGGTCATTGCATAAAAGGTTTTGGCCTTTAGTAGGTAGTAAAGCATGGATATTAGAAAAAAGCTTTTTGAAAACAAATGCATTTAACAGCTTTAGAAAATATATTTAACCAAAAAACTGCTATCGGTGATTCTCATTAAATACGACACTGTTGTTATGAATAACAGTTTCCATCACTTCAGTGCCTGCAGGTCAGATTTATGAAAGATGTTTATCTTATGAGGCGAAATCACACCAAACGGCAAACATTCTGACCAAATACATCGTCTTGAAGAATCAGTGAAAGAATACATCTTTAACTCACAAACACCTAGTGACAGAGGTGAGGAAACGGGAAACACTTCCTTAAAGTTGGTCTTAAGAACTTTAAAAGTTAAAATTAGTCACAAACAGGTGGTGCATCAATATCCTTGAGCATCCTGCATTATTTGAAAAGGAGAATGGTGGCTAGTTTCAATCCCTGCTATTTGTACAAATTATATTCAAAATGCATTTTTTTTTACAACAAACTTGAGAAACTTTTTGAAAGACCTGTGCATACCGCTGCCTCGTGGCGCCTTTTGAAAAAGATGTTTTGTGTGCCATTGTGAACATGACTTGTTTTAATACCAATTGAGCACCCCCTCTCCTTACCTTTAAATGACCACGGGTGGATGATAAAAAGTTGTCTACAGGTAATATTATCAGTGGGCACAAGGCAACCGCCTTCCACCCATCTCATACCATGTGTGACACCCCAGGGTCACCCTCGCCCCAGCCCGGTCCTCCATAGCTGTGCCAAAACAGTGTGATGATTTTATAAATATATATAAAAAAAATAATGTAAATAATAATGTGTTCAATGAATTGATATCTGCAATGATTCAAAGAATCCAATGCAACCTGTTTTCATGTTTATGAATGAAATAAATGCACAGAGCTCAGTCTGCCTGCGTTTCCATCAAACTCACAAAAATTTTGTCACACTCCCTACGCTAATAGGTCACTTGCACACAGATTAGAGCAATCCATTCTGGGACATATTTTCCGGCTATCATCTACAGGGTGACATGCACTGCTGCACACACACACAGCTGTGAACGTTGTTCATCAACTTGTGTTATTGTGGCATTTCCAGATTATTTTGACAGTTTAACATCTGATCTAAAATGCGCTAGCGGCAGAAAGTCACTCTGTGTAGATAAATCGACCCTAAAATGCTGTCCAGTGGTGATTTTTCAGCAGAGATCCTAACATTGTTCACTACCGGGTGTTGATTACCGTATTTTTCGGACTATAAATCGCATTTTTTTCATAGTTTGGGTGGGTGGGGTGACTTATATGTGAATTTTTTCACAAATTTTCAAAATTCCAAAAAAAAATAAGTTTGAAACGAACCGCGATGTAGCAAGGGATTACTGTAATTTGAAGGCCAAGTGACGTCAGCGGCGCAGCGTGGCGCGGCGGTTGTTTACATAAAGGACAACGATTCGATCACGGGATGACGAAGATGACGAAGGACCCCACATACCGGCTCATTAGCGGCTTTGTTTGTAAGTGACACGGAGGACGAAGAGTTTGAAGGATTTAATGATTTGGAGTGACACAGAAGCTTTGAAAAACTATTATGGCTTTTACGCACGCCCGGTCCTACTCTACGGAGCTCTCTTTCACCTCCGTGGATGGAAGTCAGGGGCTGGCGCTCGGCCGGGTGGCTATCCGGGGATGGTGGATGGGGCTCTGACATGGCTTTTACGCACGCCCGGTCCTACTCTACGGAGCTCTCTTTCACCTCCGTGGATGGAAGTCGGGGCCGGCGCTCGGCCGGGTGGCTATCCAGGGACGGTGGATGGGGTTCGGACATGGCTTTTACGCACGCCCGGTCCTATTCTCTCGAGCTTTCTTCCACCTCCGTGGCTGGAAGTGCCACCTCCGGGGATGGAAGTCCAGACCGCCACACGCCTGGAAGTCAACACCGGTGCTTGGGGCCGTGTGGCGGTGAACTATTTATGTTATTTGATATGTTTTATTTCGTTTAGCAACTTGAATATGTTTTTATTGTTACAGTTCAGTAGTTGTTGTCTCGTTGAACTCGTGTTTTGTTAAATAAAGAGGCGTTTACCAAACCCACGTCTTTCCTTGTACTTTGTTAACGCTACAATATAGTTATATACTAGATCTATGGAATAACGACAAGGCTGACGTCAGGGCGCACGCGCTGCGTTGTTGACAAAGGACGAGGAATTTGATCGATGGATTTAATGATTTGGAGTGACGCAGATGGTTTGATAATATTATTGCTTATATAATAGTTATTTGATATATAATTTATATCTCGTTATATGGGCCTGTGGAATATTTTGAAGTGCAAGCGCCATCAGCAGCGCGCACCCGGTCGGCATTGTTGACAAAGGACGATCGATGGATTTAATGATTTGGAGTGACACAGATGGTTTGATAATATTATTGTTTATATAATAGTTATTTGATATATAATTTATATATTGTTATATGGGCCTGTGGAATATTTTGAAGTGCAACCGCCGTCAGCAGCGCGCACTCGGCCGACACTGTTGACATAAAAGACGATCGATGGATTTAATGAATTGGAGTGACACAGATGGTTTTATAAACGTGTTGTTTATGTAATAGTTATTTCAATAACTCTGAATGTTACGTCAGGCCCGTTCTCAGCTCTTCGTTTTTGTCACGTTAGCATACCTATCGTTTAGTCTGTTGTTGCTCGTTTATGTCTGTTCTTGCTGTTAGATTTTGTCGAATAAATTTCCCTCAAAATGCGACTTATACTCCGGAGCGACTTATATATGTTTTTTTCACGTTATTGTGCATTTTATGGCTAATGCGACCTATATTCCGGAGCGACTTTTAGTCCGAAAAATACGGTACATGCTATGTCAGTCTGCTTAAAAATTGGATGATTAAAAACTATTTTGAAAGCAGATTGGTGGAGTATAAACTTTAAATTCAGAAGAAGCCGTTGCACGACTCCATCACACTTCAATAGCAAATCATTTTCTATTAGAGGTGCAGCTATGAAATGTTTTTGTATTTGCATAACCTAGCGATTATTTACATCAATCAATCAAAGAAACTTGGAGCAGAAGCAAAGAGTCACGGAGCAGAAGCAAAGAATCACAGAGCAGAAGCAAAGAATCACGGAGCAGAAGCAAAATGTCAGCGAGCAGAAGCAAAATGTCAGGGAGCGCAATCCAATAATTTACACCATTTCAGAATTTGTTTTTGCAATCTTGCATTTTTTATTTGAATAATTTTTTTGTTTGTTTTTTTGCGTTTGGTATTTTGCATTGATATTTTTTGCTTGTGACTTGATATTTTTTGCTTGCGTTTTAAAAAGTTTCTTTTCAACTTACTGACACAAAATAAACACCATATATTTGCTATTATTCACTTCTTCAAAGAGCAGCGATTGAGTTTTGCCTCAAAAGGTTAACTTCCAGTTACCGTTGAACTTGTCCGCCAGTAAACTAGCTTGCTAAAGAATTCAAAACATAAGAAGCATTTAGTTTAGTTCTCCCCAGTGATTGTGTGTCTGGTCACATATCTCTCCATCAAATAAAGTGGTGCTGCACTACAGCGGTCCACAACATTTTTACTAATGAGTGTATAAGTGTATTAGACATCATAAAAATTCAAAAAAATCCATAGAAACGCCGCACCGGACTACAAGCTGCAGGGTTCAAAGCTTGTGCAAAAAGTAGCATCTTATAGCCGAGAAAATATGGTAAGCATTTATCACAACATCAAACATCTGAATAATTCCAGTAGTCAATGACCATGCTTGATCTGCAGTATATGGAAAATACAGAAAAGTGTATATATACTACGTTGGTCATGTAAACTTAACTCCTGGAATTAGGCAACTCCTGGAATTGGGCAACTAAAAGTGTTGTTTTAAAAAAGGCTGGTAGAGGCTTTTTGAATTCAACAAGCACCAGCAGTCAGGAATTTGGATTAACCAGACATCTGAATTTAAGCAAGTTTTAATAATCTAGGTCCACTGTGACAGTACCCTCCTGTACACCTTCTGTGCAGAGGTTTTAACATCTGCTTGTCAAAGCTGTAGATCACAGGTGTCCAAACTACGGCCCGCGGTCCAGTTTTTATTGGTCCGCAGCAAATTCTGAAAACAAAATTGAATATGGCCCGCACAAGAAGCTTGAGCTCTGTTGCACTTCTCAGTTTCCACACTAGATGGAGCCCGCCACACAAAGCGTTTGACGTCCCATTAGCACCCCCCCTGCCCCCGGAAGAGAAGCGAACGCGCAGCGTTTGACGTCCAATTATCATCCCCCCCCCCGGGAAGAGAAGCGAACGCGCAGCGTTTCACGTCCCATTACCACCCCCTGCACCCCCCCCCCCCGGAAGAGAAGCGAACACACAGCGTTTGACGTCCCATTAGCCCCCCACCCCCGGAAGAGAAGCTCAAGTACATTGGCTCAAGTACAAGTACCGTAAATTCCGGACTATAAGACGCACCGGACTATAAGCCGCACCAGCTAAAATTGGGGGATATTTTAGTTTTTTTCTTATATAAGCCGCACCGGACTATAAACTGCACGTGCACATGCATTTTTTTACAAAGAAAGACCGTTCACAGAAAGCTTTTTTAAAGTTTTAATAACATACTTTAACATGTCTTTCTAAACATTGCCTGTGACGAAGGGTTTAGAGCCCTTTGACGCAGGTCACCTACCGTGCATTCCTACTAAAGCTCATAATAGTCACAAGCAACACAGCCAGAATAAGCAGCAGCCATAGTAGTGTTTCAAAATAGTATTTTTGTTGTTTTTTTCTTCAAGATACCGCAGTGTATAAAAGTGATCAAGTCATCACAAAAATCACGAAGAAAAAAATCCTTATATAAGCCGCACCTGACTATAAGCCGCAGGGTTCAAAATTTTGGAGAAAAGTCCGGAATTTACGGTAAATGTCAAAAAAGATTGAAAGATTTAAAGTACAAACTAATTCATGTATTCAGAGTAAACAGAGTAAACACCATTTTTGGTGGGGTTTTCTGTGTTCTGGGGGAAAAAAGAGAATGGTGAACTTCGATGTTCTTTAAAGGAACATATAATACAAAAATAGAAAGGATCATGTCCACCTCTGACTTCACTGTGAGATGTAACGTGTGTTTTTAATTAGCAATCAAGCCAACCAATCAAGCACAATGAACTAACCCGGTTTCATGTATGCTGCTGACAGCAAATTCATTTTAAAAAAAACAGCCAGTCGTGGATAACAGAACCTCATGGAAACGGATATTTATTTTTTCACAGTTTGGAACAATTCCCACGGTTACTGGGAGACAGCACCGCAGCTGTGGGGACAGGGTAGTTACTTGCTGATCCCAGAGTTTGAAAGAGCGAGGTGCAAAGCACTTGCAGGCCTTTGTGTATACTGCAGGCCTTTGTGTATACTGCATGCAGTGGATATTATTGTATTGTATAGTGGAAACCGGAGTGCCCGGAGAAAACCCACGCGGACACGGGGAGAACATGCAAACTCCACACAGGGAGGGCCGGAGGTGGAATCGAACCCGCACCCTCCTTACTGTGAGGCGGACGTGCTCGCCAGTGCCCCACCGAGCCGCCATAATTATAATAATAATAATAATCATAATAATAATTATGATTATTATTATTGTCCAGGTGAATTTTGTTTTTATTTCAATTTAGTTTACATAATGTGTAAAAAAGAAGAAAGAAAGAACAAAATTACTAAATTGCAATCTGTCAAAAGTTTTATAAAAACCCAATATCATTTTTGATTGAATGCCAAGCAGTTTAAGCCCAAAGGTTTGAAGGTTTTTAGCATCCTTAATTAGCAATCAAACATGATTTCAGGAGGAGGTTGTGTTGATATCGGTGGCAATCGCTTGTGACAGCTGTATAAACTGGCCCCAATTACCATCTTTAAGACGGGTCAACACAGTCGCCATGCCAATACGTGATGCCGGAAACAACTTTGAAATTAAAAAAAGCCTACCAAGCCACATTTTCTTTGGTAAGCTAAGGTTTATTCTGAAGTTGGACTTCTCAACGCCTGTCATGCATCACATGAACAAGTGATTCTAGCTGGACTATTATCCAGACACTGCACACCAAATACCCAGGTACTCGAGGAAGGAAAATTTGCTCGAGTATTGCACCAGAGCACATCTTGCGTTGTAAATTGAAATAACATGCAAGTTGTATTTACAAACTAGCTGCTACGCTTGGGAATTTAAATAGTAACAAAGCGCAAAAGATTTGTGGTAATTTCATTGCAGATTTTAACACAAAATGAGACTCAAAAAAACTAGAATAAAATATAGCTACCGTATTTTCCGCACTATTAGGCGCACTTAAAAACTTACATTTTACTCAAAAAAACACAGTGCGCCTTATAATGCAGAGCGCCTTATATATGGATCAATTGATGAATTTGTTAATACATACTGGTTGTACACAGTGCTCTGCCAAAATGTTTCAGTACATTTTAGTACGACTAGTATATTACAAGGTCGCATCGCTTCCCAACATTACGGCAACTGTAGTCAGGGGGAGAAGAATTGTGCATTAGAAATCACATGAACGAGAACACAAAGATCCCTCATTGCCTTTAAGAAGGACTTAAGAATATCAAAATTGGGATGAATTTTAAGTAAATGAAGAACCTAATATTACTTACGATGTATTTCTGTCAATTGTAATTTCATTGTGCGACAAACGTTGCCCATTAAAAAATTGTCAGGATAGTCAAGTTCTCTAGAAATTCAAGGATCACAAAAGAGATAGAGGATGCATGTAAAAAGAAAAATATGTAATGTAAAAACATTATAAAGTTGAGGACAAAAGCTTCTGAAATAAAGTACAAAACGTAAAAATACATTAATGAGTATTATAAGATCAACTGAAAAGTCATATCGCACATTACTGGACAAGAATAAAAATAACACATGAGAAATCTGGAGAACATTAAATAGTATAATTAGAAATGGCATGAAAAAAATGGAATATCTAAGACACTTCATAAATGATAATGATGTTGTTACAAATCTGGAGAATATTAAGTATTATGATTAAAAATGGCATGAGAAAAGGGTACTTTATAAATGATAAGGATATTGTTATTGAACACAATTAAACATATAGCAAATTAGCTTAATATTTTTTTGTCCTCACTGGTTATAATCTAGTAAATAAATCTGTGCCAGAAAATAAATACAAGATGACTAAATACATTAAAGAAAATCCATCCACTATATTCATTAGTCTGTAATTTCTAATGGTATTCTAGATATTCTGAAAACTTTTAAAAATAAAAATCCACAAATTGTTTTGATTTTCATATCATATTAGTAAAGGGTGTTACAGAACCTATAAAACAGCCATTTACATACACCTGTAACCTGTCTTTTTCAGAGCAGTACTGTGCCCTCATCTCTAAATTGATTAAGATATCAATTTACTAATTATAGATTAATATCCCTACTGCCACAATTCTCAGAAATTCTAGAAAAAATATTTATTCACAGACTACAGATGTTTATTGAGAAACATAATCTTTTAAGTGATGATCAGCTTGGTTTTAGAAAGAAAAGAACAGTCTCAATGGAAATGATGGAATCTGTGGAATGGATATCCACTTCAATAGATGGGAAAGAATATGCAGTTGGTGTTTTCGTAGTGCTAAAAAAAAAGCTTTTGACTCTCTTGATCATAGTAAAACTACTACCGTTTTTTTCCGTGTATAGTGCGAAAAATTTAACTAATTTATTGTCCTAAAATCTAAAAGAAAAATTTAAATTTTTTTTTTTTTTTTTTTTTTTTAAAGAAAGTCATGGTACAACAAAACCAACAACAGGACTGACCGACAAAGTCGTGGAACAAAAACACAGGGTGACATTACCTAAGACAGGAACAGAAACCAAACAGACATCATGACAGTAACACATGCAATGATCCGACGGTGAGCGAGGGGCAGACAGGACTTAAATACAAAACACGTTACATCGATTGAGGTGACACAGGAAGAGAGGGGCGACGCGAACAGAAACTATGGCAACCTAGACACATAGCAAAACTGGGGACGAGACATGACAAATCTCCCTAGAAATAAAACTTGAAATCACCTTTCTTCTTGTTTGTTGTCAATCGCGCATCGCATTCAGCCATCCTGCCCACCACACTTAGTCAGTAAAATTCATAATTGACGACACATCGTTTGATGCGATGGTGCAATCCTTGATGGTGTGTTATTGTCAAATATTGTTTGTTTTTTAATCTCCATCGCGGACCGGACGTCATACGGAGGCCGTCATTACAGATGCGCAGAACGGATGCGCAAGACACGTCAGCTATATAAAGAGCGAGAGTTCAGTTCTCCACCTATTAGTTTCAATTCACAGTTTAATTTGCAGTTTCAATCAGCAAATAACAAAATGCGTATTACAGGTAATATTTTATTTCACAACACTTTGCCTTGTTCCTTTCATCTCTGGTGTTCACTTCAAACACGCTCCATACGACCGCAATGCTCTCGTATCAGACAAGGCTTGCTCGATCACCTGCTCGTTTGCTGTCTGTCACAATGTACCCTACACAAATCCGAAACATTTGTTGCGGCTCCGAGTCACGACGAGGGGCAAGTTTTGGTTTCCAAGGGTGTTTTTATTCCTCTTCAACGTCTCTCCCATACAGAGCCGCCTTTTTCACGTCCGCACGCCTTTTTCACATGCGTGCACGGAGCGCGGTGGTGCGTTTACGGGTAGTCGGAGAAATCAATGGCAACAAAAACGGCAACAAAAAAAATTACATCCAGCCTAGTTAAGACCATACCAAAGACTATAAAAATGGGACCCATTGCCTCCCTGCGTGTGTGACGATCATTGGGACTTAAAAAAAAAAAAAAAATTAAAAAAATTTTTAAAAAAAATCATAAAAATTGGGTGCGTATTATACATGGGTACAGGCTTTTTTCCAGCATCAGCATGCCATTTTTAGGGTGCGTATTATACATGGGGGCGCACTATACACGGAAAAAAACGGTAAAAAAAAAGTAAAAAATTAAGAGATAGGAGGAGTGGCACAGAAATGGATGCAGAATTATTTAGATGATTGATAACAATAAATTCACTTTAAAGCTGATTGAATCAAATTCACCAAAACCAGGTGAAATTCAATACTTTCCGCTTCTGCTTTTATTTAATATTTCTTTAAATGTAAAAATTGATAGGATGGTTGTAAGCATTTACAAAGTCAAGAGAAGAAACACAGGCACACATGTTCTGAAATAACTAACATAGCACTTCACCAGGTTCTTGTGGTTTATTTTCCTGTCACCTCATCTGTCTTCATTTTCCAGAGCAGCTAAAAAGGTTGACTGGGGTGGCATTCGTTAAATGTGTGTGTACAGCACATGACTGCATGTGTTGTAAATGTTACTGTGTTTCTCAATAATGTTCCAAAACTTAATATTGTATTAGAAATCCTAACAATGCCAAGTATTGGTGATATCTACATATTTTCAGAGCTAGAGGTTTGGGACATTTGTGTTATTTTGTTGTTTATTTAATTAAAATTCTACAAAATTATTTTTCTCTTGAGACATGGAATATAGCCATTGGTGATGTGATAGGCCTACTGTATGTGTAGTGACATGAATTAAAATAATTCAAGGTGGCAATGCAGATTACGTTGATTCCTGGGTTATTTTTCACTCATTATATTCCAGGACACCACTCACGAGTATCTGCATGCTGCTTCAGTAGATTCTCTGGTTCAGCAGCCCATTTTCCTGGGGTGTCTTTTAATGGCTATAACACTGCTCTCGTGATGTAATGCAGCTCTCGCCGTTTTGGTTTACGGGTGTTCAAGGAAGATGAGCACTTTGGATAAAACTTTTATCGCAACATGGTCAGAGGTGGTGGACAATTTATGACATGGAGGTCATGCAAAAAAATGTGCAAGCAGCAAGAGTCTGGCTTGTGGATGGAAAAATGTGGCATTTCACTGAGGGAGGATGAAAAGACCACAAAAGGTGAGGGAGAGAATGTAGAGTAGGTGTGTTTGCGAACCATCTGGACTCTGTCGCTGATAA
This sequence comes from Syngnathus typhle, assembly GCF_033458585.1. Taxonomy (NCBI): domain Eukaryota; kingdom Metazoa; phylum Chordata; class Actinopteri; order Syngnathiformes; family Syngnathidae; genus Syngnathus; species Syngnathus typhle. Next base: position 21,671,695 of record NC_083740.1, read on the forward strand.
GATACACTTTGTCAGCAAACATCTCATCTCTCAGTTCTCTCTCCACTCAATTTTTCTCTCTGTCAGAAGAGTAAGAAGGCCCTAATTCTTTGTGTACAAACCACAGTAAAATAAAAATTTGAATAGATGCCACTGGTCAAGAGCAAGATGTAATGTATTAGGGGGGAAAAGGGAATTCAAATGACATAAATGTGGAATACTGTTTGAAATGCATACAAAAACCCCTGTGAACAGGTTAAGTGATACATGGATGGATTCATAAATATTTTACTTTAACGGTGATGGTTCCACAGAGCTTTTCTGGTGCATGACTCGTTGTTATATCATGATTATAATAATATACATCTTAAATTACAGACCTATTGAAATATCTAACCTGTATTGCTTCTCTGTAGGTTGAAGGAAACAAATCTGTCAGAAGACATTACATTGAATGAAATTGATGAAACAATACACAACTGGGAAAATTGTAACTGTAGTTGTTTACAAATTATATACCTACAGTTGTAATGATAACAATACCATAAACCCATTTTGCTTGAAATTTTGTATATGAATGTAATTTTGTAAAATATTTTGAAAAGGTCCCCAACTTCATTTTAAAGTCAAACGTAATATGCAACAGATATAGAGAAACATTTTTAGACCACACAATGCTTCCTGAAAAGTGCCTTCACCATCACAGTGCTTTGCTTATCTACACGAAATGTGTATGAGTATGTGTGATACTGCCCCAGAGTATCATTTAAATTGTGTTCCAGCATTCTGTAATGAAGGTGTGACGACACCATTGGTATTTCTAATGAGGCAGCCTGCTGTGTGGCTGTCCAATTTAAACAGGCATTGAATGGGAGCTGCTCACATTCTGTTACCCCATTTTGTCCGTGTACAATTTCTATTTAATAGTCAAGCACTAACAGTGCCACAATACTCAATCATGCCTGAAATGCTTGTAAAACAACTTATTGACAAGCTGACCTTCAGTTCTAACAATATGAATGGATGATGATTCTGACAAATTGTCCACTTTGCAGACTAAGAGTCAGAAATGTTTTGATCACATTTTGATTCATCATTAACAAGTCAATCTTCCTTTTGAATTAGTGATGAGAAAGGATAACGCTTCACTTTCACCTGAAGAGCTTTTTCCGTGAACACGCTATACGCTTCACAGATGCACATTTACTATAGGACTTTAGAGAAGAGAGTTGCTGTGAAATACTGCGCAATGGTGAGCAAAGCACCCAAAGCAACGGTCCACACACACATAACGCTAGTAAAAAAATTGACAAAAAATAAATTTTTATGTGGTGAAAAAAAAAATAAACATGATCATATTTATATATAGTCTCTCTCTCTCTCTCTCTCTCTCTCTCTCTCTCTCTCTCTCTCTCTCTCTCTCTCTCTCTCTCTCTCTCTCTCTCTCTCTCTCTCTCTCTCTAGCTATCGATCTATCGATCTATGTTAAATAGGAACAATGCTTATACTCTGCCATGTGTGCTGGTCTTCATACTTGAATAGCTAAGAATATATTTTTAACTACAAAACAATATTATTTAATCAAGAAACAAACACACATTTAGGCATTAACATTAACAACTTAATAATTTTCCAGGTTTTAAACACATATACATACACACACCAATACCCTGTACATTTCTCAGCGTCTCCACACAAACACACTCATCTCCTAGCAACAAGAAAGTATGAGATTAGGTATGTTCGTGTGTGTGCGTGTGTGTGTGTGTGTGCGTGCGTGTGCGTGCATGCGTGCGCGTGTGTGTATGTATTGGGGGATGGGTCAAGACAAAGCCTGAAGTGTAAGAGATAAGAAAAAATGCAGAAATTATAAATACGAGGTAGTCAAGTTTCTGTAAATCTCGGTGATTCTTTCCAAACACGCCATCCGATACTGAGTAACAATTACAGCCTGCAAACCAGGGTGAGAAACATAACACTGGTAACAAAAGTGCATGTACAGTGGTGTGGGGTTTCACGTGTTAATGAATCAGTGTGTTCTTGCAGCTAACGCATGAGCGCTTGTAAACGTCTACACACCCGTGCAACAGCGTACGTGCCTGTGAGTGTGCATGTGAGTGTGCATGCAGCGGCGGTGGGATCCAGCAGGTCATATAATGGTTGGCTGGTCACATTCTCTGCCCCAGCAGTCAGTCTTTCACAGAACCTGTCCCCTTAATCTGCAAATACATCTAGTATAATCTGCAAATGCCTACAGGGGGTTCCTAAAGTGGCAATGGGTTTGCATTGTAGTCTCACTTAAAAATATGGAAATCCACATTTTTCGCTAATAATAATTTTAATCTAAGTATTAATTTAATTGGAGACAATAAAAATAAATAATTTGATGACACAGCATTTTCTGCTGAATGTCAAAAGTCAAATGTTTGTTTTAATTTGTGAATCATTTAACTAAATTAATGCAATAAACCTGCTATTCTAAAGTAATAGTGTACACATGCATCGTAAAATTCTGCACTAATTTTCACAGGAAGTATGTTAAATTTAGTAACGTAAAATTAATGGAGCACAGTAAAGAAAAAATAATCACAGTAATTCCATGAGAAGTGTTTCTCTTTTAGAAAGACAACTAAAAACGCTTTAGTTGTCAAGCATCTCATCTTTAAATAGATATAATTCCTGCACTCTGCTTCCATCACACTGTGACAACAATAGGGTATCTTAATTATGGTCCCAAAACATTCATAATGTGTGGGCAACTGGGTTCAATGACATTTATGTATGTGCTTTTGTATTAAAAATGTAGCAAATAACTTTTTTCAATTTGTTATTTATTTATAATTGTATCTGGCAGTGGAATGCAGCCACTTTCTGTGCTTGACTGGTTCCATTGTCTCTCCCAGTGGTCGGTCTGAATATCCTAATCCACTAAAACATTCCAAACAAGACAAAAAAACGACTAAATATAAATCAGCTTGACAGACATTAGCAACTTATCTTGTAACTGTAATTATTTACATTCACAATATGTTTTGGTGATATTATCACTGTGTTGTCAGTTGTGTCTCTTGAATCTTGAATCTTTTGTACTACTCCAATTTATAACGCACAATTCTAAACCTTTTTTTTATTATTATTATTCCCTCCCACTAAAACGGCACAAAACTATTTTGATTCCAACTATTTTGATTAAAAACAGAGCTTCCAATTCAGATTTCAGCTTTTGCTCCTAAATTTTATATAAATGGGATATAGAATTTAAATGCTTATTTATTTTTCTAATGACATCTTATCATTTTTAATAGGCCCCTTGGAATCTTAATCGGTTGCATATGTTCATGTCCCAAGCGCTGTCTCTGCCTTCCTCTCTTTACGATCTGTCTATGTGCCTTCTCTTAAAAGCATGTTTCCTTTCACAGTGACAGTTTAATTCCTTTAATCCATCACATACTTCCTCCCTTGACTTTGTTATTCACCTACACATTTTTGGGGAGCATCTCAAAATGTATGTTTCTCGTTGAAAAGGTAAGTGTTGGGGGTGGAGAGAGAGAACTTCTCATACACCCGCACACGGCAATGGAATGCAAATCTGTGTCTGGAAGTCATTAAGCAAACAAAAAAGCCCGTCTTCTCACTCTCTCACTCTCTAACTGTGTATGATCAGCAGTGCACAGTCCACCCTTACCCTCACCTCACTACATAGTACATCAGTGCGACTTTCAAAACAGACAATGCTAAAACAAGCACCGAGGGCAGATCTGCTGGAGAATTTCGCCAAATCTTTACTCAGTTAAATACAGTTTCTACACAGTTACCATGGTGATAGACAGCAAAGCATCTATATACAACTAAAGTGATTTCCATTTTTAGTTCATGCCTATAGTTCGTTTGGATAGAGAGTTATCGTTTTTTCACTATAAATACAAATACATTTTTAGTTCATTCCTGTATTTTGTTTGGATGAATTGTTATCAGTTTTTCACCACAAATACAAATAGGAAAACAGGAGCACCACATAATGCCTAGCGTAGTGTGCATCTAATGTCAGTAGTTACAGAGTCAGTACAAACAAGTGTTGTACAGGAACAAATACCAGACTGTCATGTATTGACAAAAGGTTCTGTACCATATTTTTTAGTACTACTAGTTTTAAAATAAAAAAAGTTAAAGCTTTCCTATTTTGTCTTAAAGTTTGGTAAAGATTAGGCTGACAGTCAGTCGATATGGCCGCCTGTCTGCCGACAAGTGGATAGTGCCTTAAGTGGGAGGCTTCTGCAAGTAAGAGGGAGGACAAAGATGGCTGCTCAATTCTCAAGCTCCTGCAGACACTCCACTTCTCGCAGAGAAACAAGACACACAAAGTGTCATATGGAATTATTTTGCCTCCATGGCTGACAGCCAGGACAAACCCAAAGATATCTTCAAGGTTTGTTATAAAACTATTCTGGCTAGTATGTGGGAACTCATCCAACATGGCTGAACACCTCGCTCACCTGCATCCTAAATTATATCACCAAATTATAGAATGACAAGTTGGGACATATTTCAAACACGTCCCTTCAAATATATAGTTGAGTGTGAATTATTTTGTGATAACCAATCTTGTTCCTAACTAACAAGGAATTCGACATTTTGTAGTGGATTAAAACACAGCACACAACCTCTGAGTAATGTTACACAGAGTCATTAGCAATTAAATGAATAAATCTGCTTGACATCCATCCTAAATGTTTCTAGTTTTTAAGTGTACTCAGTGAAAATGCGCAAAACGACCGAGCAACTTATCCCCGTTGCCAATGGTGATGATTTCGCGAATACTGGGAGGAGTGGAAACCGTGAGATGACAATCATATGAGAGCATCTCTCTGCCACAAGACGGTCGGCTGCCTTTCAGCCTCATTTTTTAATTTTACTGTATTTTTTATTAGTATTTTTGTGTTGTTAATTAGCAGTTTGTAATAGCGATATAAACTAATTAAGACAAATCAAGACAGCCACCACATGCTGCCAGTAAAAACTTCTCAATAAGAGCAATCCAAGGCATCTGTGTGTTCTTGGTACACTGAGGTTTATTTTGAAATGTACATACCTCTCCACTACATTACCTGTCAACTGTGCACAAACACGGATGTCTTTTGCTGTTTTTCATCAAGAATAGCATTAATGTTCACTTATTTTATTAATTTAAGAACTATTTCAATTTTTACGTCCCCTCAAACGTACACTTAATCGTCTGATGCTTTTTGTGTGCAATATATGGTGTATTTGGTCAAAACATGCAACGTTGTATCAGGTCTTGTCATCATTTATTCCCAAAACGTGTTCCCATAAACAAAATGTGTATTATACTTTTTTCAAAAAGCTTCAAAATCCACCCCTTCCAAGAGTAAAACTTGAAAGATTGTTAAAATAAAATAATATTATATATATAAAATAATAAATAAATCAAATAAAACTCGATTTGTAGCTTTCTCATTCAGGTGAATTTTCATCAGGCCTATTTTTTTAGATAGATGGAAACCCACCCAATAATGGACCCAATTAAATGGTGTCAAATCTAAGATCATCAGTCACTAGATGTTTGACATAATACATACATTGTCGATGAATGTGAATTCACACATCATAAATTTACACGCGTGTGTGCGTGTGCGTGTGTGGTTGGCTGGGTGTGGGTGTGCGCGCGCGTGTGTGTGCGTGCGTGAGAGAGAGAGAGAGAGAGAGAGAGAGAGAGAGAGAGAGAGAGAGAGAGAGAGAGAGAGAGAGAGAGAGAGAGAGCACGCGTGCGTGCGTGCGCGTGCGTGCTCGCGTTATATAAACTATTAATTACAGTACAAACTTTTTCCACATGCATAGGATATTAAATGCATTTTGGTCACTACATCAAGTATGTCAGTATTGTCGAGAATTATCCCCAGTTTGTCCTCGTTGGTTGCTATCGTAATTTGGTCAATATTGCTTATCTTCATTATATCCTGCTGCTCACATGAAATAATCACAAAATTAAAAGCATACCATAAAGCTTGCGTTGATTTTACGTGTCTCAAATGCATTCGTTGTATGCACCCTAAACCCTTTACTGAGAGTGAATAGACTGGCCTCGAATGCATCTGTTATGACTTATGTATGTGGTTCTAATTAAATGAGAATTTAGCTCAATATAAGCTTACGTACTCTGAGGTTATTTGACAATAAAGGCAACTGCAAGCCTTGCTGCCCGTTTGACTGATTTGTCAAGTCACTAACTTGTTGCTCGAGTCAGCCAGTTTCGAAAACCATGATCACAGCCAAAAATATAAGCAAAGGGGGTTAAAGTGAAGAAATATGAGCTATAAGGAAAGACTAAAAGAAACATAACAAATAAGTACGATATGGGTATGGATATAAGATTATTATATCGAAGAAAATTAAATGCACAAAGCTATTCTGGGACGGGGGAAAGCATTTCTCAGCCTCCTTTTTTACACTTGATCACCAAATGAAGACATGATTGCAAATGAAGCCGAGTCTGCTACTGTTTTAAAAGGCACGCACGCGCACGCCCATACACACTGGAACTACAAAATTGTTTCGCTTTGTGAGTTTAAATTCGGTGAATCGACACAATGAGACGCAATTTACGAGATTGACCGTCCCCTGGGCACGCGGCAAAACAAGCTCGTCTCGCACGCCGTTACAATGCAAGGATTTGAAGAACGTGATTTCCCTTGTCTGTGTGAATACTCCAGTTTCGGCTGGTTGAAAGCTCCCCACAACACATAGGATCCTTTCAGGAACACATGACCACGAGTCGTCCCGCTTACGAATGGGAAAACCACACACCTCTGTCTTTTCTTTTTCTGATTGTCCTTTCTGTCAAGACAGAAACGAAAGAAAATCCTACCTCGATTATTGTTCACGTTTCTCCTTGTTTCTGTCTTTCGGTCAGCCCAGGTCTAGCCTCTCACTTCTTGCCAGAGATGGTGATTGAAAAACCACTGAAGAAAACTGAAAATTTTGCAATCTGTGCCGTTCCTGTCTTCGCGGCTTTTTCTTCTGTTTTAAATTTGCCAAAAAATTACGTGCCCTTCTTTCATTCTTTACTTGCTACTACCTTTGGTGGAGACTATGAGCGTGTGTGTCTTCTCACTTGCTTCTACCAGTACAGCTGTGTGTGCGCGCGCTTGCTGCGCTCCCTCGCTTGCTCCCTTGTTGCCTTGGTAAATTGTGGAGTCCTCCTGCTCGACGAACTAGGCAGGGGGGGGAGCCACGAGGACAGAAGAGAGCTGAAGGAGTGCGGGGATTGGCTGCTGCATGTCTGCGTCGGAATCTGCTTTTTGCATTTTAGAGGCAAAAGATGGGTCAAGTATCCCCTTTTTTTTCTTTACTTTCTCTCGCTCAGTCTCACACAAACACTCGTACCGCATACGAACGATTCGTGACTTTTTCTTTGCATTTGCATTTTTAGTGCGCGTGGTATCCACAACTGTGCCCCTGTGCATATTAACTAGTAACTACACTACACAACAACATAGCGTATGCACCCCATATTTTTGTAAGTGTAAGGGGTAGTGCACGGTGAGTGTGCCCACACTTCTAAGTAGTTAAAGGTTTTGGAAGCAGCTGTATAAACCAAAAGCTAAAAGGAGTATTAAATGTGGGTCCTGAAAATTAGCGAACGACTAAACATATATGTATATATACACTAGGATCGGTACGAGCATTGTCTTTGTCAAATTAAAATTCGGACTGATGACACATTTCCCATGTCGGCAATGGGAGTGGGGGGTGAGGGGGATTTGAGAACGAATGCTGCAATAGAACCACTATTTTTGACTGTGTATCATTTGAATCAAATTAAATGAAAAAAAAAAAAGATTCATGGGAAAAGTGCCCTTTTTCTCTTTTCCATTCTGAACTAAAAAAAAAAAGTGGTTGTCAGAGGTCAAATTTGCAATTTGGTACAGATTTTAGAGAGACACAAAGCATACAAAAACAATTTGCATTAGTAGGCCATAACAACAATGAAGCCAATGAAGCAATTGGCTGTATCTGGCCCCGGGAATTGCGTTTGACACTTATGGTCAATTTTTTTTCTAAGAATAGCTTGATGCTCAATGAGGCTGAGTTGACAGAAAATAGCCTTTTTTTTACAGATATGTCAAGTGACTGATCACAGAGAAAATGTGCATAAAAACGAATCCACTTTAACGATGCAAAATCTGGATTAGTTGTCTTGAAATACTGATGAGTGACCCTCTTTAACAGTGAGATTGACAGGCAATACAAATGCTTGAATTGCAATGCTTAAGGCAGCCTATACTGTAGAATTGTGCATAATTCCCAGCCTTTAAATGCCAATTGTAATGGCAACATCAACAGGGCCAATTATTTATACTTTAGCCAGCAATTGTAGATTAGAAATATGCAGGTAGATATGCATGGTTAAATTTGTGTAAGGGCTTTCAGGGTACTCCGACTTCCTCTAAATTCCAAAAACCTCTAAGTAAATTTCACAAAAGATTCTAAACTCTCTATAAATGTAAGCATGATTTTGTTCTTGTCTCTAAGTGCTCTGTGACTGACTGGTGATCAGTCCAGTGTTGTCCCACATTTCAAAGTCAGCTGGGATCAGCTCCAAGCACACCCACGACACCAGTGACAACACACGCTAAACTTTAGCAGCTAAAGGAAAATAAGTGATTGTTGAATTAATTGTTTTTCCACATTCAACATTGCTTTGGGTTTACAGAAAGGACTAAAATGCAGATTATTTGAGTTAAAACAATGAATAACAACTTCAAATCCAATTTTAATCATTTCATTTGTATATCATCAATTGATTTTAATACAGTGTAATCATTGTTACCAACATATTTCAGCCCTAACCCCAAACACATGCAAAAAAGGCATGGATTTATACTTAGTGACCAATATTTTTCAAAGAGAAGGTGGGTGGGGTAGGGGGTGAAACTTTCCCACACTAAATGTGAGAAAGTAAGAAAGAGATTTAGCCCTGGAATTACTTATTTTACATTCTGTGCTCTCTGATTGTGTGAGTGGTGTGGACTCACTGGACAGCCTTCGTCTTCTTTTCTTTATCTCCATCACAATCATTCCAGCAGCGAGGTTTTTCTCACACCATTGTATTTGCTGGTACCCCCATACTAACTCACATAATATAGACCTTCACAGGGTGATCGATGGAGAGAGAGGAGCTTTGTGCGACTGTGTTTCATGTCGAGTTATTTCTGCCAGTTAAACATCCCATGTTTGACCCCCCGCTGAGTGTTCGTGTGTGTGTGTGTGTGTGTGTGCATGTGTGTGTGTGTGTGTGTGTGTGCGTGCGTCCGTGTGTGAGAAAGTGAGAGTGAGAGAGAAAGAGTGCAAGAAATAATCTCCAAGCCCTTTAATGTCCATACTAGGTAAATTCACAACTTTAGAGACCGAAAACAATGGAGAGGTGGAAATGAAAGCGGGAAACCAGGAAAAAAAGGGAAACACAAGAGAAAGACAGAGGGTCAAAACTGAGGCTGGTTTAAACAAGCCAATGTGATGAATTGTGAGAAAAGCATTGAGGCAAGAATTCACAAAAAGAGGATAGAAAATTAAAGAGCTCTTTTAATTTTCAAATTACTCTTTTAGCAAGTGGAGAATTGCGTTGATGGTGAGATAATTCAACATAACTTCTCACCACCACCAAACCACCCCACCCGGCCCACAATGTGTGTGTGTATGTGTGTGCGTGTGTGTGTGTGCGTGTGTGCGTGTGTGTGTGAGTATGTACGTATGTGTGTGTGTGGGTGGTGTCCATTTGTACGTCTGCAAGTGCACTATGAATTTGTACATTTCCACCACCTGGGTAGACTACAAAATAACAGTAATCATTGAGACCACTGCTCCGTTACTCAGTTAGGAAGGACCCAAAAGTGTGTGTGTGTGTGTGTGTGTTTGTGGGTGTGTGTGTGCGTGTGTGTGTGTGGCTGTGTGTGTGTGTGTCAGTGCATGTGGGTGGGTGTGTCTGAGTGTGTGGATGTGTGTGTGTATCTGCGTGCATGTGTGTGTGTATCTGCGTGCATGTGTGTGTGTATCTGCGTGCATGTGTGTGTCTGCATGTGTGTGTGTCTGCGTGTGTGTGTGTATGCATCTACCCTATCAACCTTTGTGAAGCCCAGTCTAATAACAGTGATTGCAAACTTCATTGGGGGTGGACTAAACCATTTACGATAGATGATGGCAACCTGCCAATTTGTCCACCTGGTATTGAACTGCAACATACGATCACACCGTGTGTAGGGATTTTTTGATTTTTGCTCATCCTGAATTTACCAATAGACAAATACAGTGTTGTACCTGAACGCGTTCAATGTACCAAAGTTCATGAACTTGTTCATATTTTGGACAAATGTGAACTGAACGTAGCGCATTGCTTCCTGAACTTTTTTGTGAAAACACTCATTCTGGGGCCAATGAATGGGCTTGAAGGGTAGTTTATTTTCATTCAAGGGTGCCAGATTTTCTCTTATTAGACTTGAAAATGAAACATCGCTAAACACACCGCAGACAAGGCGTCATCAAAATGTGACCAAAGAGCATTTGACAGACGCTTAAGTCGATGTAGGTAATCATGTCGCGTGACGTGCAGCCCCACCCGCCCCTTGTAGTCAAACTGCAATGACGCTATGAGAATATTTAAGAATTTTATGAGACGTAGTGCTCTCAATGGCGTTGAACCCTGAATTACTCTGAAGGAGATTGTTTTTTTTGTTGTTTTTGTAATTTTTGGGGCTTTTGCACTCTTTTATGTCCCAACTCCTATAATGTTTTCTCTTTTTTTGCGCAAACTGGTCAAGAAATAATACATTCACAAAAATAAAATGTTAGTGAAAGCAAATATAATGTTACCGTATTTTCCGCCCTATTAGGCGCATGAGCCTCAGCTCGCAATATCCCATGAGCTTCAGCAAAGTGTAAACAATCGCGTTTCTCAAACGATCTCCTATAAAATGATCGGAACTGACTAAAGTTTGATCTAACGCATTGGTACTGCTTACCTATGTTTCCCTTCCATATCGACCCGTAGATTTACTCGAAACATTAACAGAGCAGCCTATTTTGACATGAAATAGCTTGCTGCGTATAGCAGCTATCGTTATAGCATTAGCCATCCGGAAAATCCCATGAGCCTCAGCTCGCAATATCCCATGAGCCTCAGCAAAGTGTAAACCATCGCGTTTCTCAAACGATCTCCTATAAAATGATCGGAACTGACTAAAGTTCGATCTAACGCATTGGTACTGCTTACCTATGTTTTCCTTCCATATCGATCCCTAAATTTACTCGAAATATTAACGGAGCAGCCTATTTTGAAATGAAATAGCCTCGCGGGTACAACAGCTATTCGGTGACGCCCCCTGACTACAGTTACCGTAATGTTGGGAAGCGATGCAACCTTGTAATTTACTAGTCGTACTAAAACGTACTAAAACATTTTGGCAGAGCACTGTGTACAACCAGTATGGATCAACAAATTCATCAATTGATCCATATATAAGGCGTGAGGCTTGAGCGTGAGGCTTTGTCTGCTCATATGACTTTATAGCACACTATTGACCAGTAGAGGGAAGCTGATTGACTTCGAGCTGTAAGGACAGTTCTTGCCACGCTTTATCTCAGCCTCTCATCGCCCCGCTATGTATCCACTCTTCCACTTCATTCACGGCAGGACAATCAGCAACATCTCTGATTTGCTCTTCGTTTACGGTAGGTTTTTTTTTGACTTTGTGATTTTTAGTGAAGCCCAACTACAATGCCCCAAAAATGCCCTGCACCTTCTCATGAGCTCACCACCTGTGGAAGGAGCCAAAGGGGTCGAGTGCAAAGTGAGTTGGGCGGCAGCCAAAGGTGGGGACATTGGCGGTCCGATCCCCGGCTGCAAAAGCTGGCTCTTGGGACATGGAATGTCACCTCTCTGGCTGGAAAGGAGCCCGAGCTGGTGTGCGAGGCAGAAAAGTTCCGACTAGTCATAGTCATAGTTACCTCCACACACAGTTTGGGTTCTGGTACAAGCCCTCTTGGACTCTTCCACTCTGGAGTTGCCCACGGTGAGAGGCGTCGAGCAGGTATGGGCATACTTTTTGCCCCCGGCTGGGCGCCTGCACATTGAGGTTCACCCCGGTGAACGAGAGGGTAGCCTCCCTCCGCTATTGGGTGGCGGGACGGGTCCTGACTGTTGTTTGTGTCTATGCACCAAACGGCAGCTCAGAGTACCCATCCTTTTTGGAGTCCTTGGAGGAAGTGCTGGAGACAGCTCCTTCTGGGGACTCCATCGTTTTGCTGGGTGACTTCAATGCTCACGTGGGCAATGACAGTGAGACCTGGAAGGACATGATTGGAAGGAACGGCACATCCGATCAGAACCTGAGCGGTGTACTATTATTGGACGTCTGAGCTCGACATGGATTATCCGTAATGAACACCATGTTCAAGCATAAGCGTGTCCATGTGTGCACTTGGCACCAGGACACCCTAGGCCGCAGTTCGATGATCGACTGTAGTCGTGTCATCGGATTTGCGGCCGCATGTTTTGGACACTCGGGCGAAGAGAGGAGTGGAGCTGTCAACTGATCACCACCTGGTGGTGGGTTGGCTCCGATGGTGGGGGAAAATGCTGGTCCGACCTGGCAGACCCAAACGTAATGTGAGGGTCTGCTGGGAACGTCCGGCAGAATCCCCTGTCAGGAAGAGCTTCAACTCCCACCTCCGGCAGAGCTTTCCCCACGTCCCGGAGGAGGGGGGGGGGGGGGACATTGAGTCTGAGTGGACCATGTTCCGTGCCTCCATTGTTGAGGCAGCCGACCGGAGCTGTGGCCGTGCGGTGGTCTGTACCTGTCGTGACGGCAACCCGCGAACAGGAGGTTGTATTCCTACTACAGAGGAGTCACACTCCTCAGCCTCTTTGGTAAGGTCTATTCAGATTGCTTGAGAGGAGGGTCCGTCGGGAGTTCGAATCTCGGATTCAGGAGGAGCAGTGTGGTTTTTGTCCTGGTCGTGGAACAGTGGACCAGCTCTATACCCTCGGCAGGATCCTCGAGGGTGCATGGGGGTTCCCTCAACCGGTCCACATGTGTTTTGCAGACTTGGAGAAAGCCTTCAACCGCATCCCTTGGGAAGTTCTGTGGAAGGTGCTTCGGGAGTACGTGTTGCCAAACCAACTGATAAGGGTGGTTCGGTCCCTATATCATCGATGCCAGAGTTTGGTCCGCATTTCCGGCAGTAAGTCGGATTCGTTCCCAGTGAGTGTTGGACTCTGCCAAGGCTGCCCTTTGTCACCAATTCTGTTCATAACTTTTATGGACAGAATTTCTAGGCGCAGCTGAGACGTTGAGGGTGTCCGGTTTGGGGACCTCAGCATTGCATCTCCGCTTTTTGCAGACGATGTGGTGCTGTTGGCTTCTTCAAGCGGTAATCTCCAGCTCTCACTGGAGCAGTTCGCAGCCGAGTGTGAAGCGGTTGGGATGAGGGTCAGCACCTCCAAATCTGAGTCCATAGTCCAAAGTCGGAAAAGGATGGAAGGCCCTCCCCGGATTGGGGATGAGATCCTGCCCCAAGTGGAGGAGTTCAAGTATCTTGGGGTCCTGTTCACGAGCGAGGGCAGGATGGAGATCGACAGGCGGATTGGTGCAGCATCGGCTGTAATGCGGACTCTGTACCGATCCATTGTGGCGAAGAGAGAGCTGAGCCAAAAGGCAAAGCTCCCAATTTACCAGTTAATCTACGCTCCTACCCTCACTTATGGTCACGAGCTAAGGGTCGTGACCAAAAGAACAAGATCCTGAATACAAGCGGCCGAAATGAGTTTCCTCCGCAAGGTGTCCGGGCTCTCCCTTAGAAATAGGGTGAGAAGCTCGGTCATTCGGGAGAGACTCGGAGTAGAGCCACACATTGAGAGGAGCCAGATGAGGTGGCTCGGGCATCTCATCAGGATGCCTCCTGGACGCCCCCCATGTCCCACCGGTAGGAGACCCCGTGGACGACCCAGGATGCGCTGGAGACACTATGTCGCTCAGCTGGCCTGGGAACGCCTCGGGATCCCCCGGGATGAGCTCGGTGAAGTGGCTTGGGAGAGGGTTGTCTGGGAGTCCTTCCTAAAGCTGCTGCCCCCTCGACCCGACCCCGGATAAGCGGAAGATGGATGGATGGATGGATGGATGGATGGATGGATGGATGGATGGATGGATGGACCTTCTACGCCTTCTGAAGATGGCAAATGTAAGAAGAAGATGCTTACGATCGCAGATTAGGTGAAACTTCTAAACATGTTTATTATTTATTGTTTGTGCCTTCTTGTTTTTATTTTGTGTCGTCTACTTGTATGTTTATTGTGTACTGTGTCTCGTCACCGTGGGATGGAGGAAACGGAATTTCGGTTTCTTTGTGTGTCTTGACATATGAAGGGATTGACAATAAAGCTGACTTTGACTTTGACTTTGATGTTTAAGGGGGATGTTACGTGGCGGTTGGCCGCCATTACAGTATATAAGAGTCATCTATCCATTACATTGAGAAAGATGAGAAGAATATACGTTTGACTGCGACTCTTAATTATAAGAGGGACGCAAAAAGGGTCGTAAACTCCACACACTAAGGGCATAGCACAGAAAAACACTCTTTTGGATCCAAACATTTTCTGTGAAAAGGCCAGATGACTTGGTCAGTCAACTTGGTGACGCTAATGCTGACCCAGATACTGACCCTGATGACCCTCAACCTTGAACAAGGGTTGGTTTGACAAGTTCACGAAGAGATTCAACCTTATGAGTGTTCAGTTCCATGGAGAAACAGCCTTTGCAGACAATGATGGCGCAGAGTTGTATAAAAATGAGACTTTTAAGTCTATCATTGAAGAAGGGGGCTATTTGCCTGAACAGGTGTTCAACATGAACGAGACTGGCCTTTTTTGGAAGAGGATGCCATCAAGAGCATTCATCATGAAGGAAGAGGCCAAAGTGCCTGGGTTTAAGGCCTACAAAGATCCCTTCACACTCCTAATGTGTGGCAATGATGCTGGCCATATGATACAGCCAGCGCTAATTTTTAATTCAAAGGTCCCAAGAGGCCTCAAGATCAAAAACATGAATGTTCTCCCAGTGTATTGGATGCACAATCCGAAAGCTTGGATAACCATGCTATTGTCGAATGATTGGTTGCATAAGTGCTTCATCCCCCAAGTCAGGGTTTACCTCGCTGAAAAGGGCATATACATTTCAATGTATATTCACTGATGGACAACGTTGGAGGCCACGCACAAGACCTGAGTCTGAAGGTGTGCGCAATGAATTCTTGCCCCCAAGGACCACATGCCTCATCCAACCTATGGACCAGGGTGTCATTAGTGCTTTTAAGGCACTGTACACCATGCAAGACACGGTTGAATCCATAGACACGGACGTTAACTTTTCAGTGTTGCATTATTGGAGGGAGTTTAATATCACAACGTGTAGCACATCGAGAAGGTGCTGAAGGAGATGAAGATGGAAACTTTCAATGCCACCTGGAAGGAATTGTGGCCAGAAGTGGTCCACGACTACAAAGGATATAACTTTGAGGAAATTCATCATTCTGCCATCAGTAAGTAAAGTAAAGCTAGTGTAAGGCTTTTCCAATATGAATGCGGATGATGTCAACGGGCTCCTCGATTGGCACAGAGAACCGGTAACAGATGAAGATGTGGCTGAGATGACTGGTGCGGACGAAGCAGCCTGGCAACCATAATGCGATCTGCAAAACATTTTCAGAAGATGGTGGAGGAATGATTCGTCCGTCACAGTTCAGAAATGCAATCAACGGAGCCCTGCACATGTATTAAAGCATCTTAACTCTGGGAAAAAAAGCAATGCCTGCAACTGCCTATCACTATGTTACTGACACGGCCACCAAGGGAAGAGTCTGTTGCAATTGAGATTCCGGAGAGTGAGGACGAAGTTATGGAACCACCTGACGTATATGGCATCTGACCTTATGTTAGTAGTACTAATAAATAGGAATGATTTTAAAAGTCAGTTTAACTTTAAAATGTTTAAAAACTTTCAAAATAGAAAAAGTGTTCACAAGATACAAAAAAGTATTTAAAAATACAATACACGGTTAAAAAAAAAGTATTTTGCGGATATCGTAAAAATATTGACTCCACATCGTGGAGTTTGACCTATCTTGGAGTCTTGGAACCAATGATCAGTGATAAACGAGGTATTCCACCAGTATTCCACAGACAACAACGCAAATACACATGCAAGCACACACATGACAAGAGAGAAGGTATAACAATAAACAATTATTTCAATTAAAGACCTGATATTCCAGGATCTTCTCTGTATGTGAACATTTTTCTTTTGTGGACACACAGGCATACACACAGACATACACACAGTGCTAAACTGTCAAGTTACATTAGGCCACTGCTTCGCCAGTACATTTGTCAGTTTGCTGCTGGTTGCAGGTAGCGAGACACATACATGCAAACATATTTATTTTTATCAGGCAAGAGCATCAGAGACAACAGGCAAAGGCTTCTAGGAATGTGACGTCTTCCTGTTGTTTCAAGTGTATTAAAAATATGGACATGCCCCGCAATATTTGACTGAACACAATTATATAAACAACTAGAATTTTGCAATTTCTGGAGAAATTGCGTGTGAAGGCGAAATGTATGAATAACTTTTTCGGGGAATGCTGCCGAACGATGTTGAAACGTGTTGAATTACTTGAGAAATGTAGAATATTTGGAGAATTTGTGGCGAATTTCAAAATAAAAGATGTGAAGTTTTTGGTAAGTGGGAAGTTGTGGAATAGGTCGAAAAATGATGAACAGTTGAAAGTTGGAATGGGTTGAATCGGTTGAAAAATGTAGAAATGAGAAGGGAAAAGGGAATTGGGTGTGAATTTCAAAATAAAAGATGTGAAGTTTTTGGTAAGTGGGAAGTTGTGGAATAGGTAGAAAAATGATGAACAGTTGAAAGTTGGAATGGGTTGAATCGGTTGAAAACTGTAGAAATGAGAAGGGAAAAGGGAATTGGGTGTGAATTTCAAAATAAAAGATGTGAAGTTTTTGGTAAGTGGGAAGTCGTGGAATAGGTAGAAAAATGATGAACAGTTGAAAGTTGGAATGGGTTGAATCGGTTGAAAAATGTAGAAATGAGAAGGGAAAAGGAAATTGGGTGTGAATTTCAAAATAAAAGATGTGAAGTTTTTGGTAAGTGGGAAGTTGTGGAATAGGTAGAAAAATGATGAACAGTTGAAAGTTGGAATGGGTTGAATCGGTTGAAAAATGTAGAAATGAGAAGGGAAAAGGAAATTGGGTGTGAATTTCAAAATAAAAGACGTGAAGTTTTTGGTAAGTGGGAAGTTGTGGAATAGGTAGAAAAATGATGAACAGTTGAAAGTTGGAATGGGTTGAATCGGTTGAAAAATGTAGAAATGAGAAGGGAAAAGGAATTGGGTGTGAATTTCAAAATAAAAGATGTGAAGCTTTTGGTAAGTGGGAAGTTGTGGAATCGGTAGAAAAATAATGAACAGTTGAAAGTTGGAATGGGTTGAATCGGTTGAAAAATGTAGAAATGAGAAGGGAAAAGGAAATTGGGTGTGAATTTCAAAATAAAAGATGTGAAGTTTTTGGTAAGTGGGAAGTTGTGGAATAGGTAGAAAAATGATGAACAGTTGAAAGTTGGAATGGGTTGAATCGGTTGAAAAATGTAGAAATGAGAAGGGAAAAGGAATTGGGTGTGAATTTCAAAATAAAAGATGTGAAGCTTTTGGTAAGTGGGAAGTTGTGGAATCAGTAGAAAAATAATGAACAGTTGAAAGTTGGAATGGGTTGAATCGGTTGAAAAATGTAGAAATTAGAGTAGAAAAACGAAATTTTAGAGAATTTTGGTTGAATTTCAAAATAAAAGATGTGAAGTTTTTGGTAAGTGGGACGTTGTGGAATAGGTAGGCAAAAGATGAACAGTTGAAAGTTGGAACGAGTTGAATCGGTTGAAAAATGTAGAAGTTAGAGGTGAAAAACGAAATTTTGTGAAAATTTGTCGGAATTTTTAACGTGAAAACGTGAAATTCTCGAATTTGGGAATTTTGGGAATGTCGAGAATCCTTCCGAATGTGATTAGAATGTGCTGAATGATGTGAATTTCAAATTGGAACGACGTAAATGTGAAATGTCGAATGTGCCATTAAGAATGAATGGGGAAAAATTTGTCGGAATTTTGGGAATTTTGCGGAATCGGAAAATTTTCGGAACGAGAAAAATACAAGCGCTCGTCGCGTGAATATTTGGAATACGTGAAAAGTGGAATGGAGTGAATCGGATGAATTATGTGGAAGATGAAACGTGTCAAAAAAGTGTGGAGAATCGTAGAGAATAATAATAATAACTAGAATTTTGCAATTTCTGGAGAAATTGCGTGTGAAGGCGAAATGTATGAATAACTTTTTCGGGGAATGCTGCCGAACGATGTTGAAACGTGTTGAATTACTTGAGAAATGTAGAATATTTGGAGAATTTGTGGTGAATTTCAAAATTGAAAGTTTGGAATATTTGGTAAGTGGGAAGTTGTGGAATAGGTAGGCAAAAGATGAACAGTTGAAAGTTGGAATGGGTTGAATCGGTTGAAAAATGTAGAAATTAGAGTAGAAAAACGAAATTTTGGAGAAATTGGTTGAATTTCGAATTTTTGGTAAGTGGGAAGTTGTGGAATAGGTAGGCAAAAGATGTACAGTTGAAAGTTGGAACGGGTTGAATCAGTTAAAAAATGTAGAAGTTAGAGCAAATGTTGAATCCCCATAGAGAATGAATGGGAAAATAAAAAAAAGCAATTGCGCCAAAATCTTTCTAAATTTGGAACAAAACAAAAAAAAACAGCCTCAGGAGGATCACTTTTGGGGTAAAAATGTTGAAACGGGTTAAATCGGACAAAAAACGAAGACATTAGAGCAAATGTAGCTATTTGGGGCACTTAGTGTTGAAATAAGGTCCTTTCCGGCTTGATTCGGGTCATTTCCGGTCTAATTTGGGCCACTTCCGGTTTATTTGGGACACTTCCGGTTTAATACAGGTCACTTCCGGTTTAGCTGAGGTCACTTCCGGTTTATTTGGGGTCACTTCCGGTCTAAAAAGGTCACTTCCGGTTCATTTGGGGTCACTTCCGGTTTGATTTGGGGTCACTTCCGGTTTACCAGAGGTCACTTCCGGTCTATTTGGGGTCACTTCCGGTTTATTTGGGTCACTTCCGGTTTAATTTGGGTCACTTCCGGTTCGTCTGAGGTCACTTCCGGTTTATTAGGGGTCATTTCCGGTCTAAAAAGGTCACTTCCGGTACATTTGGGGTCACTTCCGGTTTGATTTGGGGTCACTTCCGGTTTACCTGAGGTCACTTCCGGTCTATTTGGGGTCACTTTCGGTTTGATTTGGGCCACTTCCGGTTCATTCTGGGTTCATTGGTGGCACTTCAGGGTCATCCAAGATGGCCGCCACACTGGAATTGGGGGTCAAGGGTTGAATTGTGTAAGCATAGTGGAAGTGGGGGTGAATGGGAGTGAATGTGGGAAGAATAAGGTGAATTAAGTGAATAAATTTGGAATGGGTTGAATCGGTTGAAAAATGTAGAAATGAGAAGGGAAAAAGGAATTGGGTGTGAATTTCAAAATAAAAGATGTGAAGTTTTTGGTAAGTGGGAAGTTGTGGAATAGGTAGAAAAATGATGAACAGTTGAAAGTTGGAATGGGTTGAATCGGTTGAAAAATGTAGAAATGAGAAGGGAAAAAGGAATTGGGTGTGAATTTCAAAATGAAAGATGTGAAGTTTTTGGTAAGTGGGAAGTTGTGGAATAGGTAGAAAAATGATGAACAGTTGAAAGTTGGAATGGGTTGAATCGGTTGAAAAATGTAGAAATGAGAAGGAGAAACGGAAATATTGGAGAATTGGGTGTGAATTTCAAAATAAAAGATGTGAAGTTTTTGGTAAGTGGGAAGTTGTGGAATAGGTAGAAAAATGATGAACAGTTGAAAGTTGGAATGGGTTGAATCGGTTGAAAAATGTAGAAATGAGAAGGGAAAAGGAATTGGGTGTGAATTTCAAAATAAAAGATGTGAAGCTTTTGGTAAGTGGGAAGTTGTGGAATCAGTAGAAAAATAATGAACAGTTGAAAGTTGGAATGGGTTGAATCGGTTGAAAAATGTAGAAATTAGAGTAGAAAAACGAAATTTTAGAGAATTTTGGTTGAATTTCAAAATAAAAGATGTGAAGTTTTTGGTAAGTGGGACGTTGTGGAATAGGTAGGCAAAAGATGAACAGTTGAAAGTTGGAACGAGTTGAATCGGTTGAAAAATGTAGAAGTTAGAGGTGAAAAACGAAATTTTGTGAAAATTTGTCGGAATTTTTAACGTGAAAACGTGAAATTTTCGAATTTGGGAATTTTGGGAATGTCGAGAATCCTTCCGAATGTGATTAGAATGTGCTGAATGATGTGAATTTCAAATTGGAACGACGTAAATGTGAAATGTCGAATGTGCCATTAAGAATGAATGGGGAAAAATTTGTCGGAATTTTGGGAATTTTGCGGAATCGGAAAATTTTCGGAACGAGCAAAATACAAGCGCTCGTCGCGTGAATATTTGGAATACGTGAAAAGTGGAATGGAGTGAATCGGATGAATTATGTGGAAGATGAAACGTGTCAAAAAAGTGTGGAGAAACGTAGAGAATAATAATAACTAGAATTTTGCAATTTCTGGAGAAATTGCGTGTGAAGGCGAAATGTATGAATAACTTCTTCGGGGAATGCTGCCGAACGATGTTGAAACGTGTTGAATTACTTGAGAAATGTAGACTATTTGGAGAATTTGTGGCGAATTTCAAAATAAAAGATGTGAAGTTTTTGGTAAGCGGGAAGTTGTGGAATAGGTAGGCAAAAGATGAACAGTTGAAAGTTGGAATGGGTTGAATCGGTTGGAAAATGTAGAAATTAGAGTAGAAAAACGAAATTTTGGAGAATTTGGTTGAATTTCGAATTTCGAATTTTTGGTAAGTGGGAAGTTGTGGAATAGGTAGGCAAAAGATTTACAGTTGAAAGTTGGAACGGGTTGAATCAGTTAAAAAATGTAGAAGTTAGAGCAAATGTTGAATCCCCATAGAGAATAAATGGGAAAATAAAAAAAAGCAATTGCGCCAAAATCGTTCTAAGTTTGGAACAAAACAAAAAAAACGGCCTCAGGAGATTCACTTTTGGGGTAAAAATGTTGAAAGGGGTTAAATCAGACAAAAAACGAAAAAGTTAGCGCAAATGTAGCTATTTGGGCCACTCAGTGTTGAAATAAGGTCACTTCCGGTTTGATTCGGGTCACTTCCGGTCTAGTTTGGGTCACTTCCGGTTTATTTGGGTCACTTCCGGTTTAAAACAGGTCACTTCCGGTTTAGCTGAGGTCACTTCCGGTTTATTTGGGGTCATTTCCGGTCTAAAAAGGTCACTTCCGGTTCATTTGGGGTCACTTCCGGTTTGATTTGGGGTCACTTC
The DNA here is from genome assembly GCF_033458585.1 of Syngnathus typhle. Classification (NCBI taxonomy): domain Eukaryota; kingdom Metazoa; phylum Chordata; class Actinopteri; order Syngnathiformes; family Syngnathidae; genus Syngnathus; species Syngnathus typhle. The sequence goes on from NC_083740.1 coordinate 21,693,218, forward strand.
CGGTTTACCAGAGGTCACTTCCGGTCTATAAGGGGTCACTTCCGGTTTGATTGGGTCACTTCCGGTTTATTTGGGTCACTTCCGGTTTAATTTGGGTCACTTCCGGTTCGTCTGAGGTCACTTCCGGTTTATTAGGGGTCATTTCCGGTCTAAAAAGGTCACTTCCGGTACATTTGGGGTCACTTCCGGTTTGATTTGGGGTCACTTCCGGTTTACCTGAGGTCACTTCCGGTCTATTTGGGGTCACTTTCGGTTTGATTTGGGGCACTTCCGGTTCATTTTGGGTTCATTGGGGGCACTTGAGGGTCATCCAAGATGGCCGCCACACTGGAATTGGGGGTCAAGGGTTGAATGTGTAAGCGTAGTGGAAGTGGGGGTGAATGGGAGTGAATGTGGGAAGCATAAGGTGAATAAATTTGGAATGGGTTGAATCGGTCGAAAAATGTAGAAATGAGAGTAGAAAAACTGAATTTTTGAGAATTTGGTTGAATTTCAAATTTGAAAATGTGGAATTTTTGGTAAGTGGGAAGTTGTGGAATAGGTAGGCAAAAGATGAACAGTTGAAAGTTGGAATGGGTTGAATCGGTTGAAAAATGTAGAAATGAGAAGGGAAAAAGGAATTGGGTGTGAATTTCAAAATAAAAGATGTGAAGTATTTGGGAAGTTGTGGAATAGGTAGAAAAATGATGAACAGTTGAAAGTTGGAATGGGTTGAATCGGTTGAAAAATGTAGAAATTAGAGTACAAAAACGGAATTTGAGAGAATTTTGGTTGAATTTCAAAATAAAATATGTGAAGTTTTTGGTAAGTGGGAAGTTGTGGAATAGGTAGAAAAATGATGAACAGTTGAAAGTTGGAATGGGTTGAATCGGTTGAAAAATGTAGAAATGAGAAGGGAAAAGGAAATTGGGTGTGAATTTCAAAATAAAAGATGTGAAGTTTTTGGTAAGTGGGAAGTTGTGGAATAGGTAGAAAAATGATGAACAGTTGAAAGTTGGAATGGGTTGAATCGGTTGAAAAATGTAGAAATGAGAAGGGAAAAGGAATTGGGTGTGAATTTCAAAATAAAAGATGTGAAGCTTTTGGTAAGTGGGAAGTTGTGGAATCGGTAGAAAAATGATGAACAGTTGAAAGTTGGAATGGGTTGAATCGGTTGAAAAATGTAGAAATTAGAGTAGAAAAACGAAATTTTAGAGAATTTTGGTTGAATTTCAAAATAAAAGATGTGAAGTTTTTGGTAAGTGGGACGTTGTGGAATAGGTAGGCAAAAGATGAACAGTTGAAAGTTGGAACGAGTTGAATCGGTTGAAAAATGTAGAAGTTAGAGGTGAAAAACGAAATTTTGTGAAAATTTGTCGGAATTTTTAACGTGAAAACGAGAAATTTTCGAATTTGGGAATTTTGGGAATGTCGAGAATCCTTCCGAATGTGATTAGAATGTGCTGAATGATGTGAATTTCAAATTGGAACGACGTAAATGTGAAATGTCGAATGTGCCATTAAGAATGAATGGGGAAAAATTTGTCGGAATTTTGGGAATTTTGCGGAATCGGAAAATTTTCGGAACGAGAAAAATATAAGCGCTCATGTCGTGAATATTTGGAATACGTGAAAAGTGGAATGGAGTGAATCGGATGAATTATGTGGAAGATGAAACGTGTCAAAAAAGTGTGGAGAATAAAATAGAAGAATAATAATAATAACTAGAATTTTGCAATTTCTGGAGAAATTGCGTGTGAAGGCGAAATGTATGAATAACTTTTTCGGGGAATGCTGCCGAACGATGTTGAAACGTGTTGAATTACTTGAGAAATGTAGAATATTTGGAGAATTTGTGGTGAATTTCAAAATTGGAAGTTTGGAATATTTGGTAAGTGGGAAGTTGTGGAATAGGTAGGCAAAATATGAACAGTTGAAAGTTGAAATGGGTTGAATCTGTTGAAAAATGCAGAAATTAGAGTAGAAAAACGAAATTTTGGAGAATTTGGTTGAATTTCGAATTTGGAATTTTTGGTAAGTGGGAAGTTGTGGAATAGGTAGGCAAAAGATGTACAGTTGAAAGTTGGAACGGGTTGAATCAGTTAAAAAATGTAGAAGTTAGAGCAAATGTTGAATCACCATAGAGAGAATGAATGGGAAAATAAAAAAAAGCAATTGCGCCAAAATCTTTCTAAATTTGGAACAAAACAAAAAAAACGGCCTCAGGAGGTTCACTTTTGGGGTAAAAATGTTGAAACGGGTTAAATCGGACAAAAAACGAAGACGTTAGCGCAAATGTAGCTATTTGGGGAACTTAGTGTTGAAATAAGGTCACTTCCGGCTTGATTCGGGTCATTTCCGGTCTAATTTGGGTCACTTCCGGTTTATTTGGGACACTTCCGGTTTAATACAGGTCACTTCCGGTTTAGCGGAGGTCACTTCCGGTTTATTTTGGGTCACTTCCGGTCTAAAAAGGTCACTTCCGGTTCATTTGGGGTCACTTCCGGTTTGATTTGGGGTCACTTCCGGTTTACCAGAGGTCACTTACGGTCTATTTGGGGTCACTTCCGGTTTATTTGGGTCACTTCCGGTTTAATTTGGGTCACTTCCGGTTCGTCTGAGGTCACTTCCGGTTTATAAGGGGTCATTTCCGGTCTAAAAAGGTCACTTCCGGTACATTTGGGGTCACTTCCGGTTTGATTTGGGGTCACTTCCGGTTTACCTGAGGTCACTTCCGGTCTATTTGGGGTCACTTTCGGTTTGATTTGGGCCACTTCCGGTTCATTCTGGGTTCATTGGTGGCACTTCAGGGTCATCCAAGATGGCCGCCACACTGGAATTGGGGGTCAAGGGTTGAATTGTGTAAGCGTAGTGGAAGTGGGGGTGAATGGGAGTGAATGTGGGAAGAATAAGGTGAATTAAGTGAATAAATTTGGAATGGGTTGAATCGGTTGAAAAATGTAGAAATGAGAAGGGAAAAAGGAATTGGGTGTGAATTTCAAAATAAAAGATGTGAAGTTTTTGGTAAGTGGGAAGTTGTGGAATAGGTAGAAAAATGATGAACAGTTGAAAGTTGGAATGGGTTGAATCGGTTGAAAAATGTAGAAATGAGAAGGGAAAAAGGAATTGGGTGGGAATTTCAAAATAAAAGATGTGAAGTTTTTGGGACGTGGGAAGTTGTGGAATAGGTAGAAAAATGATGAACAGTTGAAAGTTGGAATGGGTTGAATCGGTTGAAAAATGTAGAAATGAGAAGAATCGGTTGAAAAATGTAGAAATGAGAAGGGAAAAAGGAATTGGGTGTGAATTTCAAAATAAAAGATGTGAAGTTTTTGGTAAGTGGGAAGTTGTGGAATAGGTAGAAAAATGATGAACAGTTGAAAGTTGGAATGGGTTGAATCGGTTGAAAAATGTAGAAATGAGAAGGGAAAAAGGAATTGGGTGGGAATTTCAAAATAAAAGATGTGAAGTTTTTGGGACGTGGGAAGTTGTGGAATAGGTAGAAAAATGATGAACAGTTGAAAGTTGGAATGGGTTGAATCGGTTGAAAAATGTAGAAATGACAAGGAGAAAAGGAAATATTGGAGAATTGGGTGTGAATTTCAAAATAAAAGATGTGAAGTTTTTGGTAAGTGGGAAGTTGTGGAATAGGTAGAAAAATGATGAACAGTTGAAAGTTGGAATGGGTTGAATCGGTTGAAAAATGTAGAAATGAGAAGGGAAAAGGAATTGGGTGTGAATTTCAAAATAAAAGATGTGAAGCTTTTGGTAAGTGGGAAGTTGTGGAATCAGTAGAAAAATAATGAACAGTTGAAAGTTGGAATGGGTTGAATCGGTTGAAAAATGTAGAAATTAGAGTAGAAAAACGAAATTTTAGAGAATTTTGGTTGAATTTCAAAATAAAAGATGTGAAGTTTTTGGTAAGTGGGACGTTGTGGAATAGGTAGGCAAAAGATGAACAGTTGAAAGTTGGAACGAGTTGAATCGGTTGAAAAATGTAGAAGTTAGAGGTGAAAAACGAAATTTTGTGAAAATTTGTCGGAATTTTTAACGTGAAAACGAGAAATTTTCGAATTTGGGAATTTTGGGAATGTCGAGAATCCTTCCGAATGTGATTAGAATGTGCTGAATGATGTGAATTTCAAATTGGAACGACGTAAATGTGAAATGTCGAATGTGCCATTAAGAATGAATGGGGAAAAATTTGTCGGAATTTTGGGAATTTTGCGGAATCGGAAAATTTTCGGAACGAGAAAAATATAAGCGCTCATGTCGTGAATATTTGGAATACGTGAAAAGTGGAATGGAGTGAATCGGATGAATTATGTGGAAGATGAAACGTGTCAAAAAAGTGTGGAGAATAAAAGAGAATAATAATAATAATAATAATAATAATAGAGAATGGTGTAGAATAACATATGTGTGAAGGCCTTCGCCTTCACACAATAATAGAGAATGGTGTAGAATAACATATGTGTGAAGGCCTTCGCCTTCACACAATAACTAGAATTTTGCAATTTCTGGAGAAATTGCGTGTGAAGGCGAAATGTATGAATAACTTCTTCGGGGAATGCTGCCGAACGATGTTGAAACGTGTTGAATTACTTGAGAAATGTAGAATATTTGGAGAATTTGTGGCGAATTTCAAAATAAAAGATGTGAAGTTTTTGGTAAGTGGGAAGTTGTGGAATAGGTCGAAAAATGATGAACAGTTGAAAGTTGGAATGGGTTGAATTGGTTGAAAAATGTAGAAATGAGAAGGGAAAAAGGAATTGGGTGTGAATTTCAAAATAAAAGATGTGAAGGTTTTGGGAAGTTGTGGAATAGGTCGAAAAATGATGAACAGTTGAAAGTTGGAATGGGTTGAATCGGTTGAAAAATGTAGAAATGAGAAGGGAAAAGGGAATTGGGTGTGAATTTCAAAATAAAAGATGTGAAGTTTTTGGTAAGTGGGAAGTTGTGGAATAGGTCGAAAAATGATGAACAGTTGAAAGTTGGAATGGGTTGAATCGGTTGAAAAATGTAGAAATGAGAAGGGAAAAGGGAATTGGGTGTGAATTTCAAAATAAAAGATGTGAAGTTTTTGGTAAGTGGGAAGTTGTGGAATAGGTAGAAAAATGATGAACAGTTGAAAGTTGGAATGGGTTGAATCGGTTGAAAAATGTAGAAATGAGAAGGGAAAAGGGAATTAGGTGTGAATTTCAAAATAAAAGAATTGAAGTTTTTGGTAAGTGGGAAGTTGTGGAATAGGTAGAAAAATGATGAACAGTTGAAAGTTGGAATGGGTTGAATCGGTTGAAAAATGTAGAAATGAGAAGGGAAAAAGGAATTGGGTGTGAATTTCAAAATAAAAGATGTGAAGTTTTTGGGAAGTTGTGGAATAGGTAGAAACATGATGAACAGTTGAAAGTTGGAATGGGTTGAATCGGTTGAAAAATGTAGAAATTAGAGTACAAAAACGGAATTTGAGAGAATCTTGGTTGAATTTCAAAATAAAAGATGTGAAATTTTTGGTAAGTGGGAAGTTGTGGAATAGGTAGAAAAATGATGAACAGTTGAAAGTTGGAATGGGTTGAATCGGTTGAAAAATGTAGAAATGAGAAGGGAAAAGGGAATTGGGTGTGAATTTCAAAATAAAAGATGTGAAGTTTTTGGTAAATGGGAAGTTGTGGAATAGGTCGAAAAATGATGAACAGTTGAAAGTTGGAATGGGTTGAATCGGTTGAAAAATGTAGAAATGAGAAGGGAAAGGGAATTGGGTGTGAATTTCAAAATAAAAGATGTGAAGCTTTTGGTAAGTGGGAAGTTGTGGAATCGGTAGAAAAATAATGAACAGTTGAAAGTTGGAATGGGTTGAATCGGTTGAAAAATGTAGAAATTAGAGTAGAAAAACGAAATTTTAGAGAATTTTGGTTGAATTTCAAAATAAAAGATGTGAAGTTTTTGGTAAGTGGGACGTTGTGGAATAGGTAGGCAAAGGATGAACAGTTGAAAGTTTGAACGAGTTGAATCGGTTGAAAAATGTAGAAGTTAGAGGTGAAAAACGAAATTTTGTGAAAATTTGTCGGAATTTTTAACGTGAAAACGTGAAATTTTCGAATTTGGGAATTTTGGGAATGTCGAGAATCCTTCCGAATGTGATTAGAATGTGTTGAATGATGTGAATTTGAAATTGGAACGACGTAAATGTGAAATGTAGAATGTGCCATTAAGAATGAATGGGGAAAAATTTGTCGGAATTTTGGGAATTTTGCGGAATCGGTAAATTTTCGGAACGAGAAAAATGGAAGCGCTCGTCGCGTGAATATTTGGAATACGTGAAAAGTGGAATGGAGTGAATCGGATGAATTATGTGGAAGATGAAACGTGTCGAAAAAGTGTGGAGAATAAAATAGAAGAATAATAATAACTAGAATTTTGCAATTTCTGGAGAAATTGCGTGTGAAGGCGAAATGTATGAATAACTTTTTCGGGGAATGCTGCCGAACGATGTTGAAACGTGTTGAATTACTTGAGAAATGTAGAATATTTGGAGAATTTGTGGTGAATTTCAAAATAAAAGATGTGAAGTTTTTGGTAAGTTGTGGAATAGGTAGAAAAATGATGAACAGTTGAAAGTTGGAATGGGTTGAATCGGTTGAAAAATGTAGAAATGAAAAGGGAAAAAGGAATTGGGTGTGAATTTCAAAATAAAAGATGTGAAGGTTTTGGGAAGTTGTGGAATAGGTCGAAAAATGATGAGCAGTTGAAAGTTGGAATGGGTTGAATCGGTTGAAAAATGTAGAAATGAGAAGGGAAAAGGGAATTAGGTGTGAATTTCAAAATAAAAGATGTGAAGTTTTTGGTAAGTGGGAAGTTGTGGAATAGGTAGAAAAATGATGAACAGTTGAAAGTTGGAATGGGTTGAATCGGTTGAAAAATGTAGAAATGAGAAGGGAAAAGGGAATTGGGTGTGAATTTCAAAATAAAAGATGTGAAGTTTTTGGTAAGTGGGAAGTTGTGGAATAGGTAGAAAAATGATGAACAGTTGAAAGTTGGAATGGGTTGAATCGGTTGAAAAATGTAGAAATGAGAAGGGAAAAGGGAATTGAGTGTGAATTTCAAAATAAAAGATGTGAAGTTTTTGGTAAGTGGGAAGTTGTGGAATAGGTAGAAAAATGATGAACAGTTGAAAGTTGGAATGGGTTGAATCGGTTGAAAAATGTAGAAATGAGAAGGGAAAAGGGAATTGGGTGTGAATTTCAAAATAAAAGATGTGAAGTTTTTGGTAAGTGGGAAGTTGTGGAATGGGTAGAAAAATTATGAACAGTTGAAAGTTGGAATGGGTTGAATCGGTTGAAAAATGTAGAAATTAGAGTACAAAAACGGAATTTGAGAGAATTTTGGTTGAATTTCAAAATAAAAGATGTGAAGTTTTTGGTAAGTGGGAAGTTGTGGAATAGGTAGAAAAATGATGAACAGTTGAAAGTTGGAATGGGTTGAATCGGTTGAAAAATGTAGAAATGAGAAGGGAAAAGGAAATTGGGTGTGAATTTCAAAATAAAAGATGTGAAGTTTTTGGTAAGTGGGAAGTTGTGGAATAGGTAGAAAAATGATGAACAGTTGAAAGTTGGAATGGGTTGAATCGGTTGAAAAATGTAGAAATGAGAAGGGAAAAGGAATTGGGTGTGAATTTCAAAATAAAAGATGTGAAGCTTTTGGTAAGTGGGAAGTTGTGGAATCGGTAGAAAAATAATGAACAGTTGAAAGTTGGAATGGGTTGAATCGGTTGAAAAATGTAGAAATTAGAGTAGAAAAACGAAATTTTAGAGAATTTTGGTTGAATTTCAAAATAAAAGATGTGAAGTTTTTGGTAAGTGGGACGTTGTGGAATAGGTAGGCAAAAGATGAACAGTTGAAAGTTGGAACGAGTTGAATCGGTTGAAAAATGTAGAAGTTAGAGCTGAAAAACGAAATTTTGTGAAAATTTGTCGGAATTTTTAACGTGAAAACGTGAAATTTTCGAATTTGGGAATTTTGGGAATGTCGAGAATCCTTCCGAATGTGATTAGAATGTGCTGAATGATGTGAATTTCAAATTGGAACGACGTAAATGTGAAATGTCGAATGTGCCATTAAGAATGAATGGGGAAAAATTTGTCGGAATTTGGGGAATTTTGCGGAATCGGAAAATATTCGGAATGAGAAAAATGGAAGCCACCCTTTCCTGAATATTTGGAATACGTGAAAAGTGGAATGGAGTGAATCGGATGAATTATGTGGACGATGAAACGGGACAAAAAAGTGAGGAGAATAAAATATAATAATAATAATAAAGTGAATGGAGTAGAATAACATATGTGTGAAGGCCTTCGCCTTCACACAATAATAATAATAGAGAATGGTGTAGAATAACATATGTGTGAAGGCCTTCGCCTTCACACAATAATAATAGAGAATGGTGTAGAATAACATATGTGTGAAGGCCTTCGCCTTCACACAACTAGAATTTTGCAATTTCTGGAGAAATTGCGTGTGAAGGCGAAATGTATGAATAACTTTTTCGGGGAATGCTTCCGAACGATGTTGAAACGTGTTGAATTACTTGAGAAATGTAGAATATTTGGAGAATTTGTGGTGAATTTCAAAATTGAAAGTTTGGACTATTTGGTAAGTGGGAAGTTGTGGAATAGGTAGGCAAAAGATGAACAGCTGAAAGTTGGAATGGGTTGAATCGGTTGAAAAATGTAGAAATTAAAGAAGAAAAACGAAATTTTGGAGAATTTGGTTGAATTTCAAATTTGGAATTTTTGGTAAGTGGGAAGTTGTGGAATAGGTAGGCAAAAGATGAACAGTTGAAAGTTGGAACGGGTTGAATCAGTTAAAAAATGTAGAAGTTAGAGCAAATGTTGAATCCCCATAGAGAATGAATGGGAAAACAAAAAAAAGCAATTGCGCCAAAATCTTTCTAAATTTGGAACAAAACAAAAAAAACGCCCTCAGGAGGTTCACTTTTCGGGTAAAAATGTTGAAACGGGTTAAATCAGACAAAAAACGAAAAAGTTAGCGCGAATGTAGCTATTTGGGCCACCCAGTGTTGAAATAAGGTAACTTCCGGTTTGATTCGGGTCATTTCCGGTCTAGTTTGGGTCACTTCCGGTTTATTTGGGTCACTTCCGGTTTAAAACAGGTCACTTCCGGTTTAGCTGAGGTCACTTCCGGTTTATTTGGGGTCATTTCCGGTCTAAAAAGGTCACTTCCGGTTCATTTTGGGTCACTTCCGGTTTGATTTGGGGTCACTTCTGGTTTACCAGAGGTCACTTCCGGTCTATTTGGGGTCACTTCCGGTCTATTTGGGGTCACTTCCGGTTTATTTGGGTCACTTCCGGTTTGATTTGGATCACTTCCGGTTCGTCTGAGGTCACTTCCGGTTTATTAGGGGTCATTTCCGGTCTAAAAAGGTCTCTTCCGGTACATTTGGGGTCACTTCCGGTTTGATTTGGGGTCACTTCCGGTTTACCTGAGGTCACTTCCGGTCTATTTGGGGTCACTTTCGGTTTGATTTGGGGCACTTCCGGTTCATTTTGGGTTCATTGGGGGCACTTGAGGGTCAATCCAAGATGGCCGCCACACTGGAATTGGGGGTCAAGGGTTGAATGTGTAAGCGTAGTGGAAGTGGGGGTGAATGGGAGTGAATGTGGGAAGCATAAGGTGAATGCATTTGGAATGGGTTGAATCGGTCGAAAAATGTAGAAATTAGAGTAGAAAAACGAAATTTTAGAGAATTTTGGTTGAATTTCAAATTTGAGAATTTGGAATTTTTGGTAAGTGGGAAGTTGTGGAATAGGTAGGCAAAAGATGAACAGTTGAAAGTTGGAATGGGTTGAATCGGTTGAAAAATGTAGAAATTAGAGTGGAATAACGGAATTTGAGAGAATTTTGGTTGAATTTCAAATTTGAAAATTTGGAATTTTTGGTAATTGGGAAGTTGTGGAATAGGTAGGCAAAAGATGAACAGTTGAAAGTTGGAATGGGTTGAATTGGTTGAAAAATGTAGAAGTTAGAAGTGGAAAACGAAATTTTGTGAAATGTCGAATGTGCCATTAAGAATGGATGGGGAAAAATTTGTCGGAATTTTGGGAATTTTGCGGAATCGGAAAATTTTCGGAATGAGAAAAATACAAGCGCTCATGTCGTGAATATTTGGAATACGTGAAAAGTGGAATGGAGTGAATCGGATGAATTTTGTGGAAGAAGAAGCGGGACAAAAAAGTGGCGGGAATAAAATAGAATAATAATAATAACTAGAATTTTGCAATTTCTGGAGAAATTGCGTGTGAAGGCGAAATGTATGAATAACTTTTTCGGGGAATGCTGCCGAACGATGTTGAAACGTGTTGAATTACTTGAGAAATGTAGAATATTTGGAGAATTTGTGGTGAATTTCAAAATTGAAAGTTTGGAATATTTGGTAAGTGGGAAGTTGTGGAATAGGTAGGCAAAAGATGAACAGCTGAAAGTTGGAATGGGTTGAATCGGTTGAAAAATGTAGAAATTAGAGTAGAAAAACGAAATTTTGGAGAATTTGGTTGAATTTCGAATTTGGAATTTTTGGTAAGTGGGAAGTTGTAGAATAGGTAGATGTACAGTTGAAAGTTGGAACGGGTTGAATCAGTTAAAAAATGTAGAAGTTAGAGCAAATGTTGAATCCCCATATAGAATGAATGGGTTAATAAAAAAAAGCAATTGTGCCAAAATCTTTCTAAATTAGGAACAAAACAAAAAAAACGGCCTCAGGAGGTTCACTTTTGGGGTAAAAATGTTGAAACGGGTTAAATCAGACAAAAAACGAAAAAGTTAGCGCAAATGTAGCTATTTGGGCCACTCAGTGTTAAAATAAGGTCACTTCCGGTTTGATTCAGGTAACTTCCGGTCTAGTTTGGGTCACTTCCGGTTTATTTGGGTAACTTCCGGTTTAAAACAGGTCACTTCCGGTTCAGCTGAGGTCATTTCCGGTTTATTCTGGGTCATTTCCGGTCTAAAAAGGTCACTTCCGGTTCATTTGGGGTCACTTCCGGTTTGATTTGGGGTCACTTCCGGTTTACCAGAGGTCACTTCCGGTCTATTTGGGGTCACTTCCGGTCTATTTGGGGTCACTTCCGGTTTATTTGGGTCACTTCCGGTTTAATTTGGGTCACTTCCGGTTCGTCTGAGGTCACTTCCGGTTTATTAGGGGTCATTTCCGGTCTAAAAAGGTCACTTCCGGTACATTTGGGGTCACTTCCGGTTTGATTTGGGGTCACTTCCGGTTTACCTGAGGTCACTTCCGGTCTATTTGGGGTCACTTTCGGTTTGATTTGGGGCACTTCCGGTTCATTCTGGGTTCATTGGTGGCACTTCAGGGTCATCCAAGATGGCCGCCACACTGGAATTGGGGGTCAAGGGTTGAATTGTGTAAGCATAGTGGAAGTGGGGGTGAATGGGAGTGAATGTGGTAAGCATAAGATGAATAAAGGGAATAAATGTGGAATGGGTTGAATCGGTCGAAAAATGTAGAAATTAGAGTGGAAAAACGAAATTTTGGAGAATTTGGTTGAATTTCAAACGTGAAAGTTCGGAATTTTTGGTAAGTGGGAAGTTGTGGAATAGGTAGGCAAAAGATGAACAGTTGAAAGTTGGAATGGGTTGAATCGGTTGAAAAATGTAGAAATTACAGTGGAAAAACTGAATTTTGGAGAATTTTGGTTGAATTTCAAATTTGAAAATTTGGAATTTTTGGTAAGTGGGAAGTTGTGGAATAGGTAGGCAAAAGATGAACAGTTGAAAGTTGGAATGGGTTGAATCGGTTGAAAAATGTAGAAATTAGAGTAGAAAAACGGAATTTGAGAGAATTTTGGTTGAATTTCAAATTTGAAAATTTGGAATTTTTGGTAAGTGGGAAGTTGTGGAATAGGTAGGCAAAAGATGAACAGTTGAAAGTTGGAATGGGTTGAATCGGTTGAAAAATGTAGAAGTTAGAGGTGAAAAACGAAATTTTGTGAAATGTCGAATGTGCCATTAAGAATGGATGGGGAAAAATTTGTCGGAATTCTGGGAATTTTGCGGAATCGGAAAATTTTCGGAACGAGAAAAATGGAAGCGCTCATCGCGTGAATATTTGGAATACGTGGAAAGTGGAATGGAGTGAATCGGATGAATTATGTGGAAGATGAAAGTGGACAAAAAAGTGTGGAGAATAAAAGAGAATAATAATAATAACTAGAATTTTGCAATTTCTGGAGAAATTGCGTGTGAAGGCGAAATGTATGAATAACTTTTTCGGGGAATGCTGCCGAACGATGTTGAAACGTGTTGAATTACTTGAGAAATGTAGAATATTTGGAGAATTTGTGGTGAATTTCAAAATTGAAAGTTTGGAATATTTGGTAAGTGGGAAGTTGTGGAATAGGTAGGCAAAAGATGAACAGTTGAAAGTTGGAATGGGTTGAATCGGTAGAAAAATGTAGAAGTTAGAGTAGAAAAATGAAATTTTGGAGAATTTGTTTGAATTTTAAATTTGGAATTGTTGGTAAGTGGGAAGTTGTGGAATAGGTAGGCAAAAGATGAACAGTTGAAAGTTGGAACGGGTTGAATCAGTTAAAAAATGTAGAAGTTAGAGCAAATGTTGAATCCCCATAGAGAATAAATGGGAAAATAAAAAAAAGCAATTGCGCCAAAATCTTTCTAAATTTGGAACAAAACCAAAAAAAACGGCCTCAGGAGGTTCACTTTTGGGGTAAAAATGTTGAAACGGGTTAAATCGGACAAAAAACGAAGACGTTAGCGCAAATGTAGCTATTTGGGGCACTTAGTGTTGAAATAAGGTCACTTCCGGCTTGATTCGGGTCATTTCCGGTCTAATTTGGGTCACTTCCGGTTTATTTGGGTCACTTCCGGTTTAAAACAGGTCACTTCCGGTTTAGCTGAGGTCACTTCCGGTTTATTTGGGGTCATTTCCGGTCTAAAAAGGTCACTTCCGGTTCATTTGGGGTCATTTCCGGTTTGATTTGGGGTCACTTCCGGTTTACCAGAGGTCACTTCCGGTCTATTTGGGGTCACTTCCGGTCTATTTGGGGTCACTTCCGGTTTATTTGGGTCACTTCCGGTTTAATTTGGGCCACTTCCGGTTCGTCTGTGGTCACTTCCGGTTTATTAGGGGTCATTTCCGGTCTAAAAGTGTCACTTCCGGTACATTTGGGGTCACTTCCGGTTTGATTTGGGGTCACTTCCGGTTTATCAGAGGTAACTTCCGGTCTATTTGGGGTCACTTCCGGTCTATTTGGGGTCACTTCCGGTTTATTTGGTTCACTTCCGGTTTAATTTGGGTCACTTCCGGTTCGTCTGAGGTCACTTCCGGTTTATTAGGGGTCATTTCCGGTCTAAAAAGGTCACTTCCGGTACATTTGGGGTCGCTTCCGGTTTGATTTGGGGTCACTTCCGGTTTACCTGAGGTCACTTCCGGTCTATTTGGGGTCACTTTCGGTTTGATTTGGGGCACTTCCGGTTCATTTTGGGTTCATTGGGGGCACTTGAGGGTCAATCCAAGATGGCCGCCACACTGGAATTGGGGGTCAAGGGTTGAATTGTGTAAGCATAGTGGAAGTGGGGGTGAATGGGAGTGAATGTGGGAAGCATAAGGTGAATGCATTTGGAATGGGTTGAATCGGTCGAAAAATGTAGAAATTAGAGTAGAAAAACGAAATTTTAGAGAATTTTGGTTGAATTTCAAATTTGAGAATTTGGAATTTTTGGTAAGTGGGAAGTTGTGGAATAGGTAGGCAAAAGATGAACAGTTGAAAGTTGGAATGGGTTGAATCGGTTGAAAAATGTAGAAATTAGAGTGGAATAACGGAATTTGAGAGAATTTTGGTTGAATTTCAAATTTGAAAATTTGGAATTTTTGGTAAGTGGGAAGTTGTGGAATAGGTAGGCAAAAGATGAACAGTTGAAAGTTGGAATGGGTTGAATCGGTTGAAAAATGTAGAAGTTAGAGGTGAAACACGAAATTTTGTGAAATGTCGAATGTGCCATTAAGAATGGATGGGGAAAAATTTGTCGGAATTTTGGGAATTTTGCGGAATCGGAAAATTTTCGGAATGAGAAAAATACAAGCGCTCATGTCGTGAATATTTGGAATACGTGAAAAGTGGAATGGAGTGAATCGGATGAATTATGTGGAAGATGAAACGGGACAAAAAAGTGGCGGGAATAAAATAGAATAATAATAATAACTAGAATTTTGCAATTTCTGGAGAAATTGCGTGTGAAGGCGAAATGTATGAATAACTTTTTCGGGGAATGCTGCCGAACGATGTTGAAACGTGTTGAATTACTTGAGAAATGTAGAATATTTGGAGAATTTGTGGTGAATTTCAAAATTGAAAGTTTGGAATATTTGGTAAGTGGGAAGTTGTGGAATAGGTAGGCAAAAGATGAACAGTTGAAAGTTGGAATGGGTTGAATCGGTAGAAAAATTTAGAAGTTAGAGTAGAAAAACGAAATTTTGGAGAATTTGGTTGAATTTTAAATTTGGAATTGTTGGTAAGTGGGAAGTTGTGGAATAGGTAGGCAAAAGATGAACAGTTGAAAGTTGGAACGGGTTGAATCAGTTAAAAAATGTAGAAGTTAGAGCAAATGTTGAATCCCCATAGAGAATGAATGGGAAAATAAAAAAAAGCAATTGCGCCAAAATCTTTCTAGATTTGGAACAAAACCAAAAAAAACGGCCTCAGGAGGTTCACTTTTGGGGTAAAAATGTTGAAACGGGTTATATCGGACAAAAAACGAAGACGTAAGCGCAAATGTAGCTATTTGGGGCACTTAGTGTTGAAATAAGGTCACTTCCGGCTTGATTCGGGTCATTTCCGGTCTAATTTGGGTCACTTCCGGTTTATTTGGGTCACTTCCGGTTTAAAACAGGTCACTTCCGGTTTAGCTGAGGTCACTTCCGGTTTATTTGGGGTCATTTCCGGTCTAAAAAGGTCACTTCCGGTTCATTTTGGGTCACTTCCGGTTTGATTTGGGGTCACTTCCGGTTTACCAGAGGTCACTTCCGGTCTATTTGGGGTCACTTCCGGTTTATTTGGGTCACTTCCGGTTTAATTTGGGTCACTTCCGGTTCGTCTGAGGTCACTTCCGGTTTATAAGGGGTCATTTCCGGTCTAAAAAGGTCACTTCCGGTACATTTGGGGTCACTTCCGGTTTGATTTGGGGTCACTTCCGGTTTACCTGAGGTCACTTCCGGTCTATTTGGGGTCACTTCCGGTTTAATTTGGGTCACTTCCGGTTCGTCTGAGGTCACTTCCGGTTGATTAGGGGTCATTTCCGGTCTAAAAAGGTCACTTCCGGTACATTTGGGGTCACTTCCGGTTTGATTTGGGGTCACTTCCGGTTTACCTGAGGTCACTTCCGGTCTATTTGGGGTCACTTTCGGTTTGATTTGGGCCACTTCCGGTTCATTCTGGGTTCATTGGTGGCACTTCAGGGTCATCCAAGATGGCCGCCACACTGGAATTGGGGGTCAAGGGTTGAATTGTGTAAGCATAGTGGAAGTGGGGGTGAATGGGAGTGAATGTGGGAAGAATAAGGTGAATTAAGTGAATAAATTTGGAATGGGTTGAATCTGTTGAAAAATGTAGAAATGAGAAGGGAAAAAGGAATTGGGTGTGAATTTCAAAATAAAAGATGTGAAGTTTTTGGTAAGTGGGAAGTTGTGGAATAGGTAGAAAAATGATGAACAGTTGAAAGTTGGAATGGGTTGAATCGGTTGAAAAATGTAGAAATGAGAAGGAGAAACGGAAATATTGGAGAATTGGGTGTGAATTTCAAAATAAAAGATGTGAAGTTTTTGGTAAGTGGGAAGTTGTGGAATAGGTAGAAAAATGATGAACAGTTGAAAGTTGGAATGGGTTGAATCGGTTGAAAAATGTAGAAATGAGAAGGGAAAAGGAATTGGGTGTGAATTTCAAAATAAAAGATGTGAAGCTTTTGGTAAGTGGGAAGTTGTGGAATCAGTAGAAAAATAATGAACAGTTGAAAGTTGGAATGGGTTGAATCGGTTGAAAAATGTAGAAATTAGAGTAGAAAAACGAAATTTTAGAGAATTTTGGTTGAATTTCAAAATAAAAGATGTGAAGTTTTTGGTAAGTGGGACGTTGTGGAATAGGTAGGCAAAAGATGAACAGTTGAAAGTTGGAACGAGTTGAATCGGTTGAAAAATGTAGAAGTTAGAGGTGAAAAACGAAATTTTGTGAAAATTTGTCGGAATTTTTAACGTGAAAACGTGAAATTTTCGAATTTGGGAATTTTGGGAATGTCGAGAATCCTTCCGAATGTGATTAGAATGTGCTGAATGATGTGAATTTCAAATTGGAACGACGTAAATGTGAAATGTCGAATGTGCCATTAAGAATGAATGGGGAAAAATTTGTCGGAATTTTGGGAATTTTGCGGAATCGGAAAATTTTCGGAACGAGCAAAATACAAGCGCTCGTCGCGTGAATATTTGGAATACGTGAAAAGTGGAATGGAGTGAATCGGATGAATTATGTGGAAGATGAAACGTGTCAAAAAAGTGTGGAGAAACGTAGAGAATAATAATAATAATAATAATAGAGAATGGTGTAGAATAACATATGTGTGAAGGCCTTCGCCTTCACACAATAACTAGAATTTTGCAATTTCTGGAGAAATTGCGTGTGAAGGCGAAATGTATGAATAACTTTTTCGGGGAATGCTGCCGAACGATGTTGAAACGTGTTGAATTACTTGAGAAATGTAGAATATTTGGAGAATTTGTGGTGAATTTCAAAATTGAAAGTTTGGAATATTTGGTAAGTGGGAAGTTGTGGAATAGGTAGGCAAAAGATGAACAGTTGAAAGTTGGAATGGGTTGAATCGGTAGAAAAATGTAGAAGTTAGAGTAGAAAAATGAAATTTTGGAGAATTTGTTTGAATTTTAAATTTGGAATTGTTGGTAAGTGGGAAGTTGTGGAATAGGTAGGCAAAAGATGAACAGTTGAAAGTTGGAACGGGTTGAATCAGTTAAAAAATGTAGAAGTTAGAGCAAATGTTGAATCCCCATAGAGAATAAATGGGAAAATAAAAAAAAGCAATTGCGCCAAAATCTTTCTAAATTTGGAACAAAACCAAAAAAAACGGCCTCAGGAGGTTCACTTTTGGGGTAAAAATGTTGAAACGGGTTAAATCGGACAAAAAACGAAGACGTTAGCGCAAATGTAGCTATTTGGGGCACTTAGTGTTGAAATAAGGTCACTTCCGGCTTGATTCGGGTCATTTCCGGTCTAATTTGGGTCACTTCCGGTTTATTTGGGTCACTTCCGGTTTAAAACAGGTCACTTCCGGTTTAGCTGAGGTCACTTCCGGTTTATTTGGGGTCATTTCCGGTCTAAAAAGGTCACTTCCGGTTCATTTGGGGTCATTTCCGGTTTGATTTGGGGTCACTTCCGGTTTACCAGAGGTCACTTCCGGTCTATTTGGGGTCACTTCCGGTCTATTTGGGGTCACTTCCGGTTTATTTGGGTCACTTCCGGTTTAATTTGGGCCACTTCCGGTTCGTCTGTGGTCACTTCCGGTTTATTAGGGGTCATTTCCGGTCTAAAAGTGTCACTTCCGGTACATTTGGGGTCACTTCCGGTTTGATTTGGGGTCACTTCCGGTTTATCAGAGGTAACTTCCGGTCTATTTGGGGTCACTTCCGGTCTATTTGGGGTCACTTCCGGTTTATTTGGTTCACTTCCGGTTTAATTTGGGTCACTTCCGGTTCGTCTGAGGTCACTTCCGGTTTATTAGGGGTCATTTCCGGTCTAAAAAGGTCACTTCCGGTACATTTGGGGTCGCTTCCGGTTTGATTTGGGGTCACTTCCGGTTTACCTGAGGTCACTTCCGGTCTATTTGGGGTCACTTTCGGTTTGATTTGGGGCACTTCCGGTTCATTTTGGGTTCATTGGGGGCACTTGAGGGTCAATCCAAGATGGCCGCCACACTGGAATTGGGGGTCAAGGGTTGAATTGTGTAAGCATAGTGGAAGTGGGGGTGAATGGGAGTGAATGTGGGAAGCATAAGGTGAATGCATTTGGAATGGGTTGAATCGGTCGAAAAATGTAGAAATTAGAGTAGAAAAACGAAATTTTAGAGAATTTTGGTTGAATTTCAAATTTGAGAATTTGGAATTTTTGGTAAGTGGGAAGTTGTGGAATAGGTAGGCAAAAGATGAACAGTTGAAAGTTGGAATGGGTTGAATCGGTTGAAAAATGTAGAAATTAGAGTGGAATAACGGAATTTGAGAGAATTTTGGTTGAATTTCAAATTTGAAAATTTGGAATTTTTGGTAAGTGGGAAGTTGTGGAATAGGTAGGCAAAAGATGAACAGTTGAAAGTTGGAATGGGTTGAATCGGTTGAAAAATGTAGAAGTTAGAGGTGAAACACGAAATTTTGTGAAATGTCGAATGTGCCATTAAGAATGGATGGGGAAAAATTTGTCGGAATTTTGGGAATTTTGCGGAATCGGAAAATTTTCGGAATGAGAAAAATACAAGCGCTCATGTCGTGAATATTTGGAATACGTGAAAAGTGGAATGGAGTGAATCGGATGAATTATGTGGAAGATGAAACGGGACAAAAAAGTGGCGGGAATAAAATAGAATAATAATAATAATAACTAGAATTTTGCAATTTCTGGAGAAATTGCGTGTGAAGGCGAAATGTATGAATAACTTTTTCGGGGAATGCTGCCGAACGATGTTGAAACGTGTTGAATTACTTGAGAAATGTAGAATATTTGGAGAATTTGTGGTGAATTTCAAAATTGAAAGTTTGGAATATTTGGTAAGTGGGAAGTTGTGGAATAGGTAGGCAAAAGATGAACAGTTGAAAGTTGGAATGGGTTGAATCGGTAGAAAAATGTAGAAGTTAGAGTAGAAAAATGAAATTTTGGAGAATTTGTTTGAATTTTAAATTTGGAATTGTTGGTAAGTGGGAAGTTGTGGAATAGGTAGGCAAAAGATGAACAGTTGAAAGTTGGAACGGGTTGAATCAGTTAAAAAATGTAGAAGTTAGAGCAAATGTTGAATCCCCATAGAGAATAAATGGGAAAATAAAAAAAAGCAATTGCGCCAAAATCTTTCTAAATTTGGAACAAAACCAAAAAAAACGGCCTCAGGAGGTTCACTTTTGGGGTAAAAATGTTGAAACGGGTTAAATCGGACAAAAAACGAAGACGTTAGCGCAAATGTAGCTATTTGGGGCACTTAGTGTTGAAATAAGGTCACTTCCGGCTTGATTCGGGTCATTTCCGGTCTAATTTGGGTCACTTCCGGTTTATTTGGGTCACTTCCGGTTTAAAACAGGTCACTTCCGGTTTAGCTGAGGTCACTTCCGGTTTATTTGGGGTCATTTCCGGTCTAAAAAGGTCACTTCCGGTTCATTTGGGGTCATTTCCGGTTTGATTTGGGGTCACTTCCGGTTTACCAGAGGTCACTTCCGGTCTATTTGGGGTCACTTCCGGTCTATTTGGGGTCACTTCCGGTTTATTTGGGTCACTTCCGGTTTAATTTGGGCCACTTCCGGTTCGTCTGTGGTCACTTCCGGTTTATTAGGGGTCATTTCCGGTCTAAAAGTGTCACTTCCGGTACATTTGGGGTCACTTCCGGTTTGATTTGGGGTCACTTCCGGTTTATCAGAGGTAACTTCCGGTCTATTTGGGGTCACTTCCGGTCTATTTGGGGTCACTTCCGGTTTATTTGGTTCACTTCCGGTTTAATTTGGGTCACTTCCGGTTCGTCTGAGGTCACTTCCGGTTTATTAGGGGTCATTTCCGGTCTAAAAAGGTCACTTCCGGTACATTTGGGGTCGCTTCCGGTTTGATTTGGGGTCACTTCCGGTTTACCTGAGGTCACTTCCGGTCTATTTGGGGTCACTTTCGGTTTGATTTGGGGCACTTCCGGTTCATTTTGGGTTCATTGGGGGCACTTGAGGGTCAATCCAAGATGGCCGCCACACTGGAATTGGGGGTCAAGGGTTGAATTGTGTAAGCATAGTGGAAGTGGGGGTGAATGGGAGTGAATGTGGGAAGCATAAGGTGAATGCATTTGGAATGGGTTGAATCGGTCGAAAAATGTAGAAATTAGAGTAGAAAAACGAAATTTTAGAGAATTTTGGTTGAATTTCAAATTTGAGAATTTGGAATTTTTGGTAAGTGGGAAGTTGTGGAATAGGTAGGCAAAAGATGAACAGTTGAAAGTTGGAATGGGTTGAATCGGTTGAAAAATGTAGAAATTAGAGTGGAATAACGGAATTTGAGAGAATTTTGGTTGAATTTCAAATTTGAAAATTTGGAATTTTTGGTAAGTGGGAAGTTGTGGAATAGGTAGGCAAAAGATGAACAGTTGAAAGTTGGAATGGGTTGAATCGGTTGAAAAATGTAGAAGTTAGAGGTGAAACACGAAATTTTGTGAAATGTCGAATGTGCCATTAAGAATGGATGGGGAAAAATTTGTCGGAATTTTGGGAATTTTGCGGAATCGGAAAATTTTCGGAATGAGAAAAATACAAGCGCTCATGTCGTGAATATTTGGAATACGTGAAAAGTGGAATGGAGTGAATCGGATGAATTATGTGGAAGATGAAACGGGACAAAAAAGTGGCGGGAATAAAATAGAATAATAATAATAACTAGAATTTTGCAATTTCTGGAGAAATTGCGTGTGAAGGCGAAATGTATGAATAACTTTTTCGGGGAATGCTGCCGAACGATGTTGAAACGTGTTGAATTACTTGAGAAATGTAGAATATTTGGAGAATTTGTGGTGAATTTCAAAATTGAAAGTTTGGAATATTTGGTAAGTGGGAAGTTGTGGAATAGGTAGGCAAAAGATGAACAGTTGAAAGTTGGAATGGGTTGAATCGGTTGAAAAATGTAGAATTTAGAGTAGAAAAACGAAATTTTGGAGAATTTGGTTGAATTTCGAATTTGGAATTTTTGGTAAGTGGGAAGTTGTGGAATAGGTAGGCAAAAGATGTACAGTTGAAAGTTGGAACGGGTTGAATCAGTTAAAAAATGTAGAAGTTAGAGCAAATGTTGAATCCCCATAGAGAATGAATGGGAAAATAAAAAAAGCAATTGCGCCAAAATCTTTCTAAATTTGGAACAAAACAAAAAAAACGGCCTCAGGAGATTCACTTTTGGGGTAAAAATGTTGAAAGGGGTTAAATCAGACAAAAAACGAAAAAGTTAGCGCAAATGTAGCTATTTGGGCCACTCAGTGTTGAAATAAGGTCACTTCCGGTTTGATTCGGGTCACTTCCGGTCTAGTTTGGGTCACTTCCGGTTTATTTGGGTCACTTCCGGTTTAAAACAGGTCACTTCCGGTTTAGCTGAGGTCACTTCCGGTTTATTTGGGGTCACTTCCGGTCTAAAAAGGGCACTTCCGGTTCATTTGGGGTCACTTCCGGTTTGATTTAGGGTCACTTCCGGTTTACCAGAGGTCACTTCCGGTCTATTTGGGGTCACTTCCGGTTTATTTGGGTCACTTCCGGTTTAATTTGGGTCACTTCCGGTTCGTCTGAGGTCACTTCCTGTTTATTAGGGGTCATTTCCGGTCTAAAAAGGTCACTTCCGGTACGTTTGGGGTCACTTCCGGTTTGATTTGGGGTCACTTCCGGTTTACCTGAGGTCACTTCCGGTCTATTTGGGGTCACTTTCGGTTTGATTTGGGGCACTTCCGGTTCATTTTGGGTTCATTGGGGGCACTTGAGGGTCAATCCAAGATGGCCGCCACACTGGAATTGGGGGTCAAGGGTTGAATGTGTAAGCGTAGTGGAAGTGGGGGTGAATGGGAGTGAATGTGGTAAGCATAAGATGAATAAAGGGAATAAATGTGGAATGGGTTGAATCGGTCGAAAAATGTAGAAATTAGAGTGGAAAAACGAAATTTTGGAGAATTTGGTTGAATTTCAAATGTGAAAGTTCGGAATTTTTGGTAAGTGGGAAGTTGTGGAATAGGTAGGCAAAAGATGAACAGTTGAAAGTTGGAATGGGTTGAATCGGTTGAAAAATGTAGAAATTAGAGTGGAAAAACTGAATTTTGGAGAATTTTGGTTGAATTTCAAATTTGAAAATTTGGAATTTTTGGTAAGTGGGAAGTTGTGGAATAGGTAGGCAAAAGATGAACAGTTGAAAGTTGGAATGGGTTGAATCGGTTGAAAAATGTAGAAATTAGATTAGAAAAACGGAATTTGAGAGAATTTTGGTTGAATTTCAAATTTGAAAATTTGGAATTTTTGGTAAGTGGGAAGTTGTGGAATAGGTAGGCAAAAGATGAACAGTTGAAAGTTGGAATGGGTTGAATCGGTTGAAAAATGTAGAAATTAGATTAGAAAAACGGAATTTGAGAGAATTTTGGTTGAATTTCAAATTTGAAAATTTGGAATTTTTGGTAAGTGGGAAGTTGTGGAATAGGTAGGCAAAAGATGAACAGTTGAAAGTTGGAATGGGTTGAATCGGTTGAAAAATGTAGAAGTTAGAGGTGAAAAACGAAATTTTGTGAAATGTCGAATGTGCCATTAAGAATGGATGGGGAAAAATTTGTCGGAATTTTGGGAATTTTGCGGAATCGGAAAATTTTCGGAACGAGAAAAATGGAAGCGCTCATCGCGTGAATATTTGGAATACGTGGAAAGTGGAATGGAGTGAATCGGATGAATTATGTGGAAGATGAAAGTGGACAAAAAAGTGTGGAGAATAAAAGAGAATAATAATAATAATAATAATAATAGAGAATGGTGTAGAATAACATATGTGTGAAGGCCTTCGCCTTCACACAACTAGAATTTTGCAATTTCTGGAGAAATTGCGTGTGAAGGCGAAATGTATGAATAACTTTTTCGGGGAATGCTGCCGAACGATGTTGAAACGTGTTGAATTACTTGAGAAATGTAGAATATTTGGAGAATTTGTGGTGAATTTCAAAATTGGAAGTTTGGAATATTTGGTAAGTGGGAAGTTGTGGAATAGGTAGGCAAAATATGAACAGTTGAAAGTTGAAATGGGTTGAATCTGTTGAAAAATGCAGAAATTAGAGTAGAAAAACGAAATTTTGGAGAATTTGGTTGAATTTCGAATTTGGAATTTTTGGTAAGTGGGAAGTTGTGGAATAGGTAGGCAAAAGATGTACAGTTGAAAGTTGGAACGGGTTGAATCAGTTAAAAAATGTAGAAGTTAGAGCAAATGTTGAATCACCATAGAGAGAATGAATGGGAAAATAAAAAAAAGCAATTGCGCCAAAATCTTTCTAAATTTGGAACAAAACAAAAAAAACGGCCTCAGGAGGTTCACTTTTGGGGTAAAAATGTTGAAACGGGTT
The DNA here is from genome assembly GCF_033458585.1 of Syngnathus typhle. Taxonomy (NCBI): domain Eukaryota; kingdom Metazoa; phylum Chordata; class Actinopteri; order Syngnathiformes; family Syngnathidae; genus Syngnathus; species Syngnathus typhle. Next base: position 21,716,597 of record NC_083740.1, read on the forward strand.
AAATCGGACAAAAAACGAAGACGTTAGCGCAAATGTAGCTATTTGGGGAACTTAGTGTTGAAATAAGGTCACTTCCGGCTTGATTCGGGTCATTTCCGGTCTAATTTGGGTCACTTCCGGTTTATTTGGGACACTTCCGGTTTAATACAGGTCACTTCCGGTTTAGCGGAGGTCACTTCCGGTTTATTTTGGGTCACTTCCGGTCTAAAAAGGTCACTTCCGGTTCATTTGGGGTCACTTCCGGTTTGATTTGGGGTCACTTCCGGTTTACCAGAGGTCACTTACGGTCTATTTGGGGTCACTTCCGGTTTATTTGGGTCACTTCCGGTTTAATTTGGGTCACTTCCGGTTCGTCTGAGGTCACTTCCGGTTTATAAGGGGTCATTTCCGGTCTAAAAAGGTCACTTCCGGTACATTTGGGGTCACTTCCGGTTTGATTTGGGGTCACTTCCGGTTTACCTGAGGTCACTTCCGGTCTATTTGGGGTCACTTTCGGTTTGATTTGGGCCACTTCCGGTTCATTCTGGGTTCATTGGTGGCACTTCAGGGTCATCCAAGATGGCCGCCACACTGGAATTGGGGGTCAAGGGTTGAATTGTGTAAGCGTAGTGGAAGTGGGGGTGAATGGGAGTGAATGTGGGAAGAATAAGGTGAATTAAGTGAATAAATTTGGAATGGGTTGAATCGGTTGAAAAATGTAGAAATGAGAAGGGAAAAAGGAATTGGGTGTGAATTTCAAAATAAAAGATGTGAAGTTTTTGGTAAGTGGGAAGTTGTGGAATAGGTAGAAAAATGATGAACAGTTGAAAGTTGGAATGGGTTGAATCGGTTGAAAAATGTAGAAATGAGAAGGGAAAAAGGAATTGGGTGGGAATTTCAAAATAAAAGATGTGAAGTTTTTGGGACGTGGGAAGTTGTGGAATAGGTAGAAAAATGATGAACAGTTGAAAGTTGGAATGGGTTGAATCGGTTGAAAAATGTAGAAATGAGAAGAATCGGTTGAAAAATGTAGAAATGAGAAGGGAAAAAGGAATTGGGTGTGAATTTCAAAATAAAAGATGTGAAGTTTTTGGTAAGTGGGAAGTTGTGGAATAGGTAGAAAAATGATGAACAGTTGAAAGTTGGAATGGGTTGAATCGGTTGAAAAATGTAGAAATGAGAAGGGAAAAAGGAATTGGGTGGGAATTTCAAAATAAAAGATGTGAAGTTTTTGGGACGTGGGAAGTTGTGGAATAGGTAGAAAAATGATGAACAGTTGAAAGTTGGAATGGGTTGAATCGGTTGAAAAATGTAGAAATGACAAGGAGAAAAGGAAATATTGGAGAATTGGGTGTGAATTTCAAAATAAAAGATGTGAAGTTTTTGGTAAGTGGGAAGTTGTGGAATAGGTAGAAAAATGATGAACAGTTGAAAGTTGGAATGGGTTGAATCGGTTGAAAAATGTAGAAATGAGAAGGGAAAAGGAATTGGGTGTGAATTTCAAAATAAAAGATGTGAAGCTTTTGGTAAGTGGGAAGTTGTGGAATCAGTAGAAAAATAATGAACAGTTGAAAGTTGGAATGGGTTGAATCGGTTGAAAAATGTAGAAATTAGAGTAGAAAAACGAAATTTTAGAGAATTTTGGTTGAATTTCAAAATAAAAGATGTGAAGTTTTTGGTAAGTGGGACGTTGTGGAATAGGTAGGCAAAAGATGAACAGTTGAAAGTTGGAACGAGTTGAATCGGTTGAAAAATGTAGAAGTTAGAGGTGAAAAACGAAATTTTGTGAAAATTTGTCGGAATTTTTAACGTGAAAACGAGAAATTTTCGAATTTGGGAATTTTGGGAATGTCGAGAATCCTTCCGAATGTGATTAGAATGTGCTGAATGATGTGAATTTCAAATTGGAACGACGTAAATGTGAAATGTCGAATGTGCCATTAAGAATGAATGGGGAAAAATTTGTCGGAATTTTGGGAATTTTGCGGAATCGGAAAATTTTCGGAACGAGAAAAATATAAGCGCTCATGTCGTGAATATTTGGAATACGTGAAAAGTGGAATGGAGTGAATCGGATGAATTATGTGGAAGATGAAACGTGTCAAAAAAGTGTGGAGAATAAAAGAGAATAATAATAATAATAATAATAATAATAGAGAATGGTGTAGAATAACATATGTGTGAAGGCCTTCGCCTTCACACAATAACTAGAATTTTGCAATTTCTGGAGAAATTGCGTGTGAAGGCGAAATGTATGAATAACTTTTTCGGGGAATGCTGCCGAACGATGTTGAAACGTGTTGAATTACTTGAGAAATGTAGAATATTTGGAGAATTTGTGGTGAATTTCAAAATTGAAAGTTTGGAATATTTGGTAAGTGGGAAGTTGTGGAATAGGTAGGCAAAAGATGAACAGTTGAAAGTTGGAATGGGTTGAATCGGTAGAAAAATGTAGAAGTTAGAGTAGAAAAATGAAATTTTGGAGAATTTGTTTGAATTTTAAATTTGGAATTGTTGGTAAGTGGGAAGTTGTGGAATAGGTAGGCAAAAGATGAACAGTTGAAAGTTGGAACGGGTTGAATCAGTTAAAAAATGTAGAAGTTAGAGCAAATGTTGAATCCCCATAGAGAATAAATGGGAAAATAAAAAAAAGCAATTGCGCCAAAATCTTTCTAAATTTGGAACAAAACCAAAAAAAACGGCCTCAGGAGGTTCACTTTTGGGGTAAAAATGTTGAAACGGGTTAAATCGGACAAAAAACGAAGACGTTAGCGCAAATGTAGCTATTTGGGGCACTTAGTGTTGAAATAAGGTCACTTCCGGCTTGATTCGGGTCATTTCCGGTCTAATTTGGGTCACTTCCGGTTTATTTGGGTCACTTCCGGTTTAAAACAGGTCACTTCCGGTTTAGCTGAGGTCACTTCCGGTTTATTTGGGGTCATTTCCGGTCTAAAAAGGTCACTTCCGGTTCATTTTGGGTCACTTCCGGTTTGATTTGGGGTCACTTCCGGTTTACCAGAGGTCACTTCCGGTCTATTTGGGGTCACTTCCGGTTTATTTGGGTCACTTCCGGTTTAATTTGGGTCACTTCCGGTTCGTCTGAGGTCACTTCCTGTTTATTAGGGGTCATTTCCGGTCTAAAAAGGTCACTTCCGGTACGTTTGGGGTCACTTCCGGTTTGATTTGGGGTCACTTCCGGTTTACCTGAGGTCACTTCCGGTCTATTTGGGGTCACTTTCGGTTTGATTTGGGGCACTTCCGGTTCATTTTGGGTTCATTGGGGGCACTTGAGGGTCAATCCAAGATGGCCGCCACACTGGAATTGGGGGTCAAGGGTTGAATGTGTAAGCGTAGTGGAAGTGGGGGTGAATGGGAGTGAATGTGGGAAGCATAAGGTGAATGCATTTGGAATGGGTTGAATCGGTCGAAGAATGTAGAAATTAGAGTAGAAAAACGAAATTTTAGAGAATTTTGGTTGAATTTCAAATTTGAGAATTTGGAATTTTTGGTAAGTGGGAAGTTGTGGAATAGGTAGGCAAAAGATGAACAGTTGAAAGTTGGAATGGGTTGAATCGGTTGAAAAATGTAGAAATTAGAGTGGAATAACGGAATTAGAGAGAATTTTGGTTGAATTTCAAATTTGAAAATTTGGAATTTTTAGTAAATGGGAAGTTGTGGAATAGGTAGGCAAAAGATGAACAGTTGGAATGGGTTGAATCGGTTGAAAAATGTAGAAGTTAGAGGTGAAAAACGAAATTTTGTGAAATGTCGAATGTGCCATTAAGAATGGATGGGGAAAAATTTGTCGGAATTTTGGGAATTTTGCGGAATCGGAAAATTTTCGGAATGAGAAAAATACAAGCGCTCATGTCGTGAATATTTGGAATACGTGAAAAGTGGAATGGAGTGAATCGGATGAATTATGTGAAAGATGAAACGGGACAAAAAAGTGGCGGGAATAAAATAGAATAATAATAATAACTAGAATTTTGCAATTTCTGGAGAAATTGCGTGTGAAGGCGAAATGTATGAATAACTTTTTCGGGGAATGCTGCCGAACGATGTTGAAACGTGTTGAATTACTTGAGAAATGTAGAATATTTGGAGAATTTGTGGTGAATTTCAAAATCGAAAGTTTGGAATATTTGGTAAGTGGGAAGTTGTGGAATAGGTAGGCAAAAGATGAACAGTTGAAAGTTGGAATGGGTTGAATCGGTTAAAAAATGTAGAAATTAGAGTATAAAAACGAAATTTTGGAGAATTTGGTTGAATTTCAAATTTGGAATTTTTGGTAAGTGGGAAGTTGTGGAATAGGTAGGCAAAAGATGTACAGTTGAAAGTTGGAACGGGTTGAATCAGTTAAAAAATGTAGAAGTTAGAGCAAATGTTGAATCCCCATAGAGAATGAATGGGAAAATAAAAAAAGCAATTGCGCCAAAATCTTTCTAAATTTGGAAAAAAAAACAAAAAACGGCCTCAAGAGGTTCACTTTTGGGGTAAAAATGTTGAAACGGGTTAAATCGGACAAAAAACGAAATAGTTAGCGCAAATGTAGCTATTTGGGGCACTTAGTGTTGAAATAAGGTCAATTCCGGCTTGATTCGGGTCATTTCCGGTCTAATTTGGGTCACTTCCGGTTTATTTGGGTCACTTCCGGTTTAATTTGGGTCACTTCCGGTTCATCTGAGGTCACTTCCGGTTTATTAGGGGTCATTTCCGGTCTAAAAAGGTCACTTCCGGTACATTTGGGGTCACTTCCGGTTTGCCTGAGGTCACTTCCGGTCTATTTGGGGTCACTTCCGGTCTATTTGGGGTCACTTCCGGTTTATTTGGGTCACTTCCGGTTTAATTTGGTTCACTTCCGGTTCGTCTGAGGTCACTTCCGGTTTATCAGGGGTCATTTCCGGTCTAAAAAGGTCACTTCCGGTACATTTGGGGTCACTTCCGGTTTGATTTGGGGTCACTTCCGGTTTACCTGAGGTCACTTCCGGTCTATTTGGGGTCACTTTCGGTTTGATTTGGGGCACTTCCGGTTCATTTTGGGTTCATTGGGGGCACTTGAGGGTCATCCAAGATGGCCACCACACTGGAATTGGGGGTCAAGGGTTGAATGTGTAAGCGTAGTGGAAGTGGGGGTGAATGGGAGTGAATGTGGGAAGCATAAGGTGAATGCATTTGGAATGGGTTGAATCGGTCGAAGAATGTAGAAATGAGAGTAGAAAAACGAAATTTTAGAGAATTTTGGTTGAATTTCAAATTTGAGAATTTGGAATTTTTGGTAAGTGGGAAGTTGTGGAATAGGTAGGCAAAAGATGAACAGTTGAAAGTTGGAATGGGTTGAATCGGTTGAAAAATGTAGAAATTAGAGTGGAATAACGGAATTAGAGAGAATTTTGGTTGAATTTCAAATTTGAAAATTTGGAATTTTTAGTAAATGGGAAGTTGTGGAATAGGTAGGCAAAAGATGAACAGTTGGAATGGGTTGAATCGGTTGAAAAATGTAGAAGTTAGAGGTGAAAAACGAAATTTTGTGAAATGTCGAATGTGCCATTAAGAATGGATGGGGAAAAATTTGTCGGAATTTTGGGAATTTTGCGGAATCGGAAAATTTTCGGAATGAGAAAAATACAAGCGCTCATGTCGTGAATATTTGGAATACGTGAAAAGTGGAATGGAGTGAATCGGATGAATTATGTGAAAGATGAAACGGGACAAAAAAGTGGCGGGAATAAAATAGAATAATAATAATAACTAGAATTTTGCAATTTCTGGAGAAATTGCGTGTGAAGGCGAAATGTATGAATAACTTTTTCGGGGAATGCTGCCGAACGATGTTGAAACGTGTTGAATTACTTGAGAAATGTAGAATATTTGGAGAATTTGTGGTGAATTTCAAAATCGAAAGTTTGGAATATTTGGTAAGTGGGAAGTTGTGGAATAGGTAGGCAAAAGATGAACAGTTGAAAGTTGGAATGGGTTGAATCGGTTAAAAAATGTAGAAATTAGAGTATAAAAACGAAATTTTGGAGAATTTGGTTGAATTTCAAATTTGGAATTTTTGGTAAGTGGGAAGTTGTGGAATAGGTAGGCAAAAGATGTACAGTTGAAAGTTGGAACGGGTTGAATCAGTTAAAAAATGTAGAAGTTAGAGCAAATGTTGAATCCCCATAGAGAATGAATGGGAAAATAAAAAAAGCAATTGCGCCAAAATCTTTCTAAATTTGGAAAAAAAAACAAAAAACGGCCTCAAGAGGTTCACTTTTGGGGTAAAAATGTTGAAACGGGTTAAATCGGACAAAAAACGAAATAGTTAGCGCAAATGTAGCTATTTGGGGCACTTAGTGTTGAAATAAGGTCAATTCCGGCTTGATTCGGGTCATTTCCGGTCTAATTTGGGTCACTTCCGGTTTATTTGGGTCACTTCCGGTTTAATTTGGGTCACTTCCGGTTCATCTGAGGTCACTTCCGGTTTATTAGGGGTCATTTCCGGTCTAAAAAGGTCACTTCCGGTACATTTGGGGTCACTTCCGGTTTGCCTGAGGTCACTTCCGGTCTATTTGGGGTCACTTCCGGTCTATTTGGGGTCACTTCCGGTTTATTTGGGTCACTTCCGGTTTAATTTGGTTCACTTCCGGTTCGTCTGAGGTCACTTCCGGTTTATCAGGGGTCATTTCCGGTCTAAAAAGGTCACTTCCGGTACATTTGGGGTCACTTCCGGTTTGATTTGGGGTCACTTCCGGTTTACCTGAGGTCACTTCCGGTCTATTTGGGGTCACTTTCGGTTTGATTTGGGGCACTTCCGGTTCATTTTGGGTTCATTGGGGGCACTTGAGGGTCATCCAAGATGGCCACCACACTGGAATTGGGGGTCAAGGGTTGAATGTGTAAGCGTAGTGGAAGTGGGGGTGAATGGGAGTGAATGTGGGAAGCATAAGGTGAATAAATTTGGAATGGGTTGAATCGGTCGAAAAATGTAGAAATGAGAGTTGAAAAACTGAATTTTTGAGAATTTGGTTGAATTTCAAATTTGAAAATGTGGAATTTTTGGTAAGTGGGAAGTTGTGGAATAGGTAGGCAAAAGATGAACAGTTGAAAATTGGAATGGGTTGAATCGGTTGAAAAATGTAGAAATGAGAAGGGAAAAAGGAATTGGGTGTAAATTTCAAAATAAAAGATGTGAAGTATTTGGGAAGTTGTGGAATAGGTAGAAAAATGATGAACAGTTGAAAGTTGGAATGGGTTGAATCGGTTGAAAAATGTAGAAATTAGAGTACAAAAACGGAATTTGAGAGAATTTTGGTTGAATTTCAAAATAAAATATGTGAAGTTTTTGGTAAGTGGGAAGTTGTGGAATAGGTAGAAAAATGATGAACAGTTGAAAGTTGGAATGGGTTGAATCGGTTGAAAAATGTAGAAATGAGAAGGGAAAAGGAAATTGGGTGTGAATTTCAAAATAAAAGATGTGAAGTTTTTGGTAAGTGGGAAGTTGTGGAATAGGTAGAATAATGATGAACAGTTGAAAGTTGGAATGGGTTGAATCGGTTGAAAAATGTAGAAATGAGAAGGGAAAAGGAATTGGGTGTGAATTTCAAAATAAAAGATGTGAAGCTTTTGGTAAGTGGGAAGTTGTGGAATCGGTAGAAAAATGATGAACAGTTGAAAGTTGGAATGGGTTGAATCGGTTGAAAAATGTAGAAATTAGAGTAGAAAAACGAAATTTTAGAGAATTTTGGTTGAATTTCAAAATAAAAGATGTGAAGTTTTTGGTAAGTGGGACGTTGTGGAATAGGTAGGCAAAAGATGAACAGTTGAAAGTTGGAACGAGTTGAATCGGTTGAAAAATGTAGAAGTTAGAGGTGAAAAACGAAATTTTGTGAAAATTTGTCGGAATTTTTAACGTGAAAACGAGAAATTTTCGAATTTGGGAATTTTGGGAATGTCGAGAATCCTTCCGAATGTGATTAGAATGTGCTGAATGATGTGAATTTCAAATTGGAACGACGTAAATGTGAAATGTCGAATGTGCCATTAAGAATGAATGGGGAAAAATTTGTCGGAATTTTGGGAATTTTGCGGAATCGGAAAATTTTCGGAACGAGAAAAATATAAGCGCTCATGTCGTGAATATTTGGAATACGTGAAAAGTGGAATGGAGTGAATCGGATGAATTATGTGGAAGATGAAACGTGTCAAAAAAGTGTGGAGAATAAAATAGAAGAATAATAATAATAACTAGAATTTTGCAATTTCTGGAGAAATTGCGTGTGAAGGCGAAATGTATGAATAACTTTTTCGGGGAATGCTGCCGAACGATGTTGAAACGTGTTGAATTACTTGAGAAATGTAGAATATTTGGAGAATTTGTGGTGAATTTCAAATTTGAAAGTTTGGAATTTTTGGTAAGTGGGAAGTTGTGGAATAGGTAGGCAAAAGATGAACAGTTGAAAGTTGGAATGGGTTGAATCGGTTGAAAAATGTAGAAATTAGAGTAGAAAAACGAAATTTTGGAGAATTTGGTTGAATTTCGAATTTGGAATTTTTGGTAAGTGGGAAGTTGTGGAATAGGTAGGCAAAAGATGTACAGTTGAAAGTTGGAACGAGTTGAGTCAGTTAAAAAATGTAGAAGTTAGAGCAAATGTTGAACCCCCATAGAGAATGAATGGGAAAATAAAAAAAAGCAATTGCGCCAAAATCTTTCTAAATTTGGAACAAAACCAAAAAAAACGGCCTCAGGAGGTTCACTTTTGGGGTAAAACTGTTGAAACGGGTTAAATCGGACAGAAAACGAAGACGTTAGCGCAAATGTAGCTATTTGGGGCACTTAGTGTTGAAATAAGGTCACTTCCGGCTTGATTCGGGTCATTTCCGGTCTTATTAGGGTCACTTCCGGTTTATTTGGGTCACTTCCGGTTTAAAAAAGGTCACTTCCGGTTTAGCTGAGGTCACTTCCGGTTTATTAGGGGTCATTTCCGGTCTAAAAAGGTCACTTCCGGTACATTTGGGGTCACTTCCGGTTTGATTTGGGGTCACTTCCGGTTTACCTGAGGTCACTTCCGGTCTTTTTGGGGTCACTTCCGGTTTACCTGAGGTCACTTCCGGTCTTTTTGGGGTCACTTCCGGTCTATTTGGGGTCACTTCCGGTTTATTTGGGTCACTTCCGGTTTAAAACAGGTCACTTCCGGTTTAGCTGAGGTCACTTCCGGTTTATTAGGGGTCATTTCCGGGCTAAAAAGGTCACTTCCGGTTCATTTTGGGTCACTTCCGGTTTGATTTGGGGTCACTTCCGGTTTACCTGAGGTCACTTCCGGTCTTTTTGGGGTCACTTCCGGTCTATTTGGGGTCACTTCCGGTTTATTTGGGTCACTTCCGGTTTAATTTGGGTCACTTCCGGTTCGTCTGAGGTCACTTCCGGTTTATTCGGGGTCATTTCCGGTCTAGAAAGGTCACTTCCGGTACATTTGGGGTCACTTCCGGTTTGATTTGGGGTCACTTCCGGTTTACCTGAGGTCACTTCCGGTCTATTTGGGGTCACTTTCGGTTTGATTTGGGGCACTTCCGGTTCATTTTGGGTTCATTGGGGGCACTTGAGGGTCAATCCAAGATGGCCGCCACACTGGAATTGGGGGTCAAGGGTTGAATGTGTAAGCGTAGTGGAAGTGGGGGTGAATGGGAGTGAATGTGGGAAGCATAAGGTGAATGCATTTGGAATGGGTTGAATCGGTCGAAAAATGTAGAAATTAGAGTAGAAAAACAAAATTGTAGAGAATTTTGGTTGAATTTCAAATTTGAGAATTTGGAATTTTTGGTAAGTGGGAAGTTGTGGAATAGGTAGGCAAAAGATGAACAGTTGAAAGTTGGAACGGGTTGAATCGGTTGAAAAATGTAGAAATTAGAGTGGAATAACAGAATTTGAGAGAATTTTGGTTGAATTTCAAATTTGAAAATTTGGAATTTTTGGTAAGTGGGAAGTTGTGGAATAGGTAGGCAAAAGATGAACAGTTGAAAGTTGGAATGGGTTGAATCGGTTGAAAAATGTAGAAGTTAGAGGTGAAAAACGAAATTTTGTGAAATGTCGAATGTGCCATTAAGAATGGATGGGGAAAAATTTGTCGGAATTTTGGGAATTTTGCGGAATCGGAAAATTTTCGGAATGAGAAAAATACAAGCCACCCTTTCCTGAATATTTGGAATACGTGAAAAGTGGAATGGAGTGAATCGGATGAATTATGTGAAAGATGAAACGGGACAAAAAAGTGAGGAGAATAAAATAGAAGAATAATAATAACTAGAATTTTGCAATTTCTGGAGAAATTGCGTGTGAAGGCGAAATGTATGAATAACTTTTTCGGGGAATGCTGCCGAACGATGTTGAAACGTGTTGAATTACTTGAGAAATGTAGAATATTTGGAGAATTTGTGGTGAATTTCAAAATTGGAAGTTTGGAATATTTGGTAAGTGGGAAGTTGTGGAATAGGTAGGCAAAATATGAACAGTTGAAAGTTGAAATGGGTTGAATCTGTTGAAAAATGCAGAAATTAGAGTAGAAAAACGAAATTTTGGAGAATTTGGTTGAATTTCGAATTTGGAATTTTTGGTAAGTGGGAAGTTGTGGAATAGGTAGGCAAAAGATGTACAGTTGAAAGTTGGAACGGGTTGAATCAGTTAAAAAATGTAGAAGTTAGAGCAAATGTTGAATCACCATAGAGAGAATGAATGGGAAAATAAAAAAAAGCAATTGCGCCAAAATCTTTCTAAATTTGGAACAAAACAAAAAAAACGGCCTCAGGAGGTTCACTTTTGGGGTAAAAATGTTGAAACGGGTTAAATCGGACAAAAAACGAAGACGTTAGCGCAAATGTAGCTATTTGGGGAACTTAGTGTTGAAATAAGGTCACTTCCGGCTTGATTCGGGTCATTTCCGGTCTAATTTGGGTCACTTCCGGTTTATTTGGGTCACTTCCGGTTTAAAACAGGTCACTTCCGGTTTAGCTGAGGTCACTTCCGGTTTATTTGGGGTCACTTCCGGTCTAAAAAGGTCACTTCCGGTTCATTTGGGGTCACTTCCGGTTTGATTTGGGGTCACTTCCGGTTTACCAGAGGTCACTTCCGGTCTATTTGGGGTCACTTCCGGTTTATTTGGGTCACTTCCGGTTTAATTTGGGTCACTTCCGGTTCGTCTGAGGTCACTTCCGGTTTATAAGGGGTCATTTCCGGTCTAAAAAGGTCACTTCCGGTACATTTGGGGTCACTTCCGGTTTGATTTGGGGTCACTTCCGGTTTACCTGAGGTCACTTCCGGTCTATTTGGGGTCACTTCCGGTTTAATTTGGGTCACTTCCGGTTCGTCTGAGGTCACTTCCGGTTTATTAGGGGTCATTTCCGGTCTAAAAAGGTCACTTCCGGTACATTTGGGGTCACTTCCGGTTTGATTTGGGGTCACTTCCGGTTTACCTGAGGTCACTTCCGGTCTATTTGGGGTCACTTTCGGTTTGATTTGGGCCACTTCCGGTTCATTCTGGGTTCATTGGTGGCACTTCAGGGTCATCCAAGATGGCCGCCACACTGGAATTGGGGGTCAAGGGTTGAATTGTGTAAGCATAGTGGAAGTGGGGGTGAATGGGAGTGAATGTGGGAAGAATAAGGTGAATTAAGTGAATAAATTTGGAATGGGTTGAATCTGTTGAAAAATGTAGAAATGAGAAGGGAAAAAGGAATTGGGTGTGAATTTCAAAATAAAAGATGTGAAGTTTTTGGTAAGTGGGAAGTTGTGGAATAGGTAGAAAAATGATGAACAGTTGAAAGTTGGAATGGGTTGAATCGGTTGAAAAATGTAGAAATGAGAAGGAGAAACGGAAATATTGGAGAATTGGGTGTGAATTTCAAAATAAAAGATGTGAAGTTTTTGGTAAGTGGGAAGTTGTGGAATAGGTAGAAAAATGATGAACAGTTGAAAGTTGGAATGGGTTGAATCGGTTGAAAAATGTAGAAATGAGAAGGGAAAAGGAATTGGGTGTGAATTTCAAAATAAAAGATGTGAAGCTTTTGGTAAGTGGGAAGTTGTGGAATCAGTAGAAAAATAATGAACAGTTGAAAGTTGGAATGGGTTGAATCGGTTGAAAAATGTAGAAATTAGAGTAGAAAAACGAAATTTTAGAGAATTTTGGTTGAATTTCAAAATAAAAGATGTGAAGTTTTTGGTAAGTGGGACGTTGTGGAATAGGTAGGCAAAAGATGAACAGTTGAAAGTTGGAACGAGTTGAATCGGTTGAAAAATGTAGAAGTTAGAGGTGAAAAACGAAATTTTGTGAAAATTTGTCGGAATTTTTAACGTGAAAACGTGAAATTTTCGAATTTGGGAATTTTGGGAATGTCGAGAATCCTTCCGAATGTGATTAGAATGTGCTGAATGATGTGAATTTCAAATTGGAACGACGTAAATGTGAAATGTCGAATGTGCCATTAAGAATGAATGGGGAAAAATTTGTCGGAATTTTGGGAATTTTGCGGAATCGGAAAATTTTCGGAACGAGCAAAATACAAGCGCTCGTCGCGTGAATATTTGGAATACGTGAAAAGTGGAATGGAGTGAATCGGATGAATTATGTGGAAGATGAAACGTGTCAAAAAAGTGTGGAGAAACGTAGAGAATAATAATAATAATAATAATAGAGAATGGTGTAGAATAACATATGTGTGAAGGCCTTCGCCTTCACACAATAATAGAGAATGGTGTAGAATAACATATGTGTGAAGGCCTTCGCCTTCACACAATAATAATAAAGTAAATGGAGTAGAATAACATATGTGTGAAGGCCATCGCCTTCACACAATAATAATAAAGTAAATGGAGTAGAATAACATATGTGTGAAGGCCTTCGCCTTCACACAATAATAAAGTAAATGGAGTAGAATAACATATGTGTGAAGGCCTTCGCCTTCACACAATAATAATAAAGTAAATGGAGTAGAATAACATATGTGTGAAGGCCATCGCCTTCACACAATAATAGAGAATGGTGTAGAATAACATATGTGTGAAGGCCTTCGCCTTCACACAATAATAGAGAATGGTGTAGAATAACATATGTGTGAAGGCCTTCGCCTTCACACAATAATAATAATAGAGAATGGTGTAGAATAACATATGTGTGAAGGCCTTCGCCTTCACACAATAAAGTAAATGGAGTAGAATAACATATGTGTGAAGGCCTTCGCCTTCACACAATAATAGAGAATGGTGTAGAATAACATATGTGTGAAGGCCTTCGCCTTCACACAATAAAAGGAGGGATCCAGTCAAAATTACTGATGTCTGCCGCAATGTGAAAAACTGTCATGATGCTATCCATTAGGGGTGTAAATCGCGAGTTTTGTCACGATACGATATCATATCGATACAAAGAACCACGATACGATATTTGCCGATATCTTTAAGCCTGCTGTGATTCATTCACGATACATCACGATATAGTGCTCTACGATCGATGTTTTTTTTTTAAATAAAAAATATAGAACAATATCCTGATTTATAACAATTCATACGCAAAATCAACAAGGTACTGCAAACTCTTTATTTAGGAAATTGCAAGAGTATTGTAGTATACAAAGTGCTTATTTTAACACTGAACTTTGATGTCGTGTTTTTTCTTTAAATGTGCGGCGAGATTTGTGCTCCCTGAATATTTGATCACCGCATGGCAGGATTTACAAACTGCACGTGTCTTGTCCGTTGAGCCATCTTTTCTTTGGAATCCAAAGTGCTTCTAAACGAATTTCTTGAAGCCTAAAGGGGAGAAAATGTCCTTGTCTTTTTGGACACTAGCCATCGCACCAGCCCAGGAGCCGCGTACTAGTTGTCGACTCCCCTTTCACGTGCCTGCTCTGCTCACAACACAACACGCCGCGCACTGCTCCCGGAAAGAGGAAGCAAGCAACAATGAACTGGATTTCAAAATAAAGTCGCGTCTAATGTCCGAGGTCAAACACGGCGATATAAATCGATGTTTACGTTTAGCATCGATGCCAATAGATCGTAGACTGAGCATTATATCGATTAATCGATGTGTATCGATGAATCGTTACACCCCTACTAGTTACATTACAGTTTATGATACAGTGTTGATGACAGTTTTTGATACAGTTTTGATGATAGTTTTCTTGATTGTATCAAGATGTAAGTTATATCAAGTCAAAGTGAAAGTCTGCTTTATTGTCAATTTCTTCACATGCCAAGACACACAAAGAGATCGAAATTACGTTCCCACTATCCCACGGTGACAAGACATAGTGCACAATATACATACAAGTAAACAACACAAAAAATAAAAACAAGAAGGCACAAACAATGAATAAATAAGAGTGAAGAATAAATAATAAATAAACAAATAACATAATAAATAATAGGAGCAAAAATGGAGCAAGTGTGCATACAGCAGACAGTCAGAATATAGCGCAAAAGTAAAGGACGTTATGCAGAAGGGGGGAGAGAGTTCAGGATCCTAACAGCCTGGAAAATGAAGCTGTTGGTGAGTCTGGTGTTGGTCACTCTCTCCACCACAGCACCGTCGATGGTCAGTGGCAGGTGTTGGGTGTGACCCTTCCGGAAGTCAACAACAATCTCCTTGGTCTTGTTGACGTTCAGCAGGAGGTTGTTGTGCCTGCACCACGTGGCCAGAAGGTCGACCTCCGACCTGTACTGAGTCTCGTCGCCCCCGGTGATGAGACCCACCAGAGTCGTGTCGTCGGCATATTTCAGCACGCGGTTGCTACCGTAAATTGCAGTGCAGTCAGGCGTGCAGCCTTGGGGGGCCCCCGTGCTCAGCGTGATGCTGGCGGGGATTTTGTCGCCAACACGTACCACCTGAGGCCTCTGACAGAAAAAGTCCAGTAGCCAGTTGCAGAGGTAGGTACTGAGGCCCAGCTTGTCGAGTTTGCAGATGAGTCGTTGTGGCACAATGGTGTTGAAGGCAGAACTGAAGTCCACAAACAGCCATCTCACATACGAGTCCCTTCTCTCCAGGTGGGTGAAGGCCGAGTGGAGGGCAGACCAGATGGCATCCTCAGAGGGCCGTTTGGCTTGATACTCAAACTGTAAGGTGTCTATGGTGGGGGGGAGAATGGATCTGATGTGCTCCATGACAAGCCACTCAAAGCACTTCATGATGATGGGCGTCAGTGCCACGGGACGGTAGTCATTGAAGCAGGACGGAGCAGGTTTCTTCGGCACAGGTACGATGGTGCCAGCCTTGAAACACGAAGGGACGATGGCCTGCTGGAGGGAAATGTTAAAGATGTCCGTGAAGACACCCATCAGCTCCCCAGGGCAGTCCTTCAGCGCTCGACTTAGGATGTTGTCAGGGCCCGCCGCCTTACGGGTGTTGATAGCGGCAAGCGTCCTCCTCACGCTATCCGCAGAGAGGCACAGGGGCTGCTCGTGTGGAGGGGGAGGGGTCTTCAGCGGGCAAGTGCTGTTCTGAGCGTCGAAGCGAGCAAAGAAGCGGTTAAAATCGTTGAGCAGACGGATGTCGCCCTCACAGCCCTGCGGCGCGGGCTTGTAGTTCGTGACGGTCTAAATGCCCTGCCACAGGCTCCGTGCGTCCCTGCTGTCCTTGAAGTGGGCGGTAATCTTGCAAGAGAATGACCTTTTCGCTTCCTTGATGCCCCGGGACAGGTCGGCCCTCACTGTCTTCAAGCCAGCCTCATTCCCCGCTCTGAAGGCTTTGTCCCTGGCCCTCAGCAGCCTGAGGACAGCCCCTGTCAGCCATGGCTTCCAGTTGGCCCGAGTGACGATGAATTTCTAGTGGGTCACATCATCAATGCACTTCGTGATGTAAGAGGAAACAGAGTCAGTATACTCCTCTATGTCCTTTCGATTGTTGCAAGTGGCCGCCTGCTCAAACATTTCTCAGTCAGTAGTGCCAAAGCAGTCTCAAAGCGCATCAGAGGCACCCTCAGGCCACACTCTTACCTGCTTGCGAACCGGCCTGGATGCTTGTCTGTATGCGGGCAAAAGCATAACAGTGGTATGGTCAGAAAGTCCAAGATGGGGGAGGGGGGCGGCTTTGAAAGCTCCTTTAGGTGTAGAGTAGACCAGGTCCAGGAAGCTGTCACCACGTGTTGGAAAACTAACATGCTGGTGAAGCCTCGGAAAAACAGACTTCAGGTTAGCATGATTAAAATCCCCAGCAAAGATGGTGAAACTGTCAGGGTGCGCCGTCTGTTGTTCACTCACAGCCTGGTACAGTTCACTAAGAGCCGCGATCCTGTCGCCTTTGATGTTGGAAGGTGGGATATATACCGCGACTAGCAGAATCGCGATAAATTCCCACTACAGAGTCTTATAAATAAGATGTTAGATTTTTTATAGCATGTATTCTGAATTCTCTTTGTGTAATTTACATTTAAACTGTTGCTCTTCCATAATTGTGTGCGTGCGTGCGTGCGTGTGTGTGTGTGTGTGCGTGTGTGTGCGTGGGTGTTTTTGTGTGCTTGTGTGTGACTGTTTTAGGGGTCGTGGTGACAAAGAGGAAGACTGAGATTCACATGGTCAGATGGTATGTAGAGTGACTGTCACCTTATACTATAGAGTGTAAAATCCACTCACATACGGGGCAAAGCCCACATTGAGTTACAATGTAGAAAGAGGGTGAACATGTATAAGAGGATTACAAAAAGCCTGAGTGTGCAATATAAAAGAGATAATACCTGAAGGGTAACAAGATGGGAAGAATGGGTAGAGAGATGGAGACAATGGAAAGATTCACTGATTTGAATAATGTTTTCACCATGGTTTCACGCAAAACCATTCTTCTCTCTATGTCTGTTTGTAAAAATGTCACTCTTAATGTAGTCTCGCCTTTAAGATGAAGTGATTCGTTAAAAGCCTACATTCACTTATCACACTGATGGAGATGAAAGTAAATCAGGCTATCCATGCATATCCAGAAACAGGTGTGTCTCACAGTAGAAGCGTCATTCAAAATCCACCTACTCCGCTGTTGGGGCGCAAGTTGACAACCTGTGCTTGTCCACAGTCATTTGTGTAAGGGCAATATTTAATCACACAACTAAATGCCTAATATATCAATTATATTTGAGTCAGAGGACTCAACTAATTTAAAGTGCTTTGTCAAACACACATTAGAAGGATAAGGAATGAATGGTTTATGTCTAATTCCAAATGTTTATAAATGACAGGCACTTATCCATCCATCTATCCATTTGCTGTACCGCCTATACACACAGGGTTCGCGGACGTCATTGGGCAGTAGGCGGGGGACACCCTGAACAACCATCCTCACTCGCACCTATAGGCAATTTGGAGTGCTCAATCAACCTACCATGCATGTTTTTGGGATGTGGGAGGAAACCAGAGTGCCCGGAGAAAACCCACGCAGGCACAGGGAGAACCTGGAAACTCCACACAGGGAGGGCCAGAGGTGGAATCGAACACGCACCCTCCGAACTCTGAGGCGAACGTGCTATCCAATGCGCCACAGAACTGCCGACAGATGATGACAATTCATTCCAGAAGGAGCGTCAGAAAGCGAAACCATCGCGTTATGAAGCAACAATACATAAAACCACAATAAACAAAAAACTCAGTACACCAAAAGCTTGAAGCATAACCTTACGTGGTCCGTATGTGGCACTTGACATGTCTGACATTTAAAATATTTGAAATAATAAGCTTGCAATACATTAAACATGACAAAATAACACTAATTAAACACACAATGTACTTCTTCATGTCATGTCTCGTCCCCAGTTTTGTTAGGTGTCTAGGTTGCCATGGTTTCTGTCCGGGTTCTGTCATGTCTCATACCCAGCTTTGTTCGGTGTCTAGGTTGCCATGGTTTCTATTCGGGTTCTGTCATGTCTCGTCCCCCGTTTTGCTATGTATCCCTGATCATGTCCAAAGTTTCTGTCCGTGTGTCTGTGTGCTCGCCCCTCCCATCCTGTGTGATCATGTCCATAGTTTGTCAGTGTGTCTGTGTGCTCGCCCCACCCCTCCTGTGTGCCCATGATTAGTTTGATTTTTCTCACCTGCCTCTTGTTACATGTCGTGTGTATATAAGTCCTGTCTGCCCCTCACTCCCCGTCGGATCATTGCATGCATGCTTTTGCTGCTGTCATGGTAATGCCACCCTGTCTGTTTTGTCTCACGGCTCTGTTCGGTTCCTGTTGTTGATTTTGTCAGTAAGTTAAGATAGTTTGCCGAGTATGTCTTTTGCATTCGTCAATAAACCCTGGCTGCACTTGGTCGCCCTGCTCCATTTCCACACTCCGAATCCTGACACTTCATCCATGGTA